>NW_026585504.1:48173335-48224005 GCF_907164565.1 Psammomys obesus | reverse complement strand
ACACACACACACACACACACACACACACACACACACACACACACACAAATCAACAATCAGTGCAAAAGAACAAGTAGCACAATCAGCAAGCCGGCAAGTGAACTGCACAGGCACTTGTGAAAATAAACTGTGGTAACTGCCTGAGAAAAGTGTTCAGCAACTCTGGCCACTAGGGAAATGCAAAATCAAAACAACATTGAGATTCTTACTCTCCTCGTCAGAACAGTTTTCATCATAAATACAAAACAAAACAAAAACAACAACAACAAAATAATATGTGAGGATGTTGTGGAGGAAATAATTCTTGAAATGATTCTGTTGGTAACTTAGCATAGTTACTAAGAAAACCAGTACAGAGGTTCCTCAAAACTAAAACCAGCATCAGTATATGATCCAGATATGGCATTCTTTCCCCATTTAAATCCCTAATCGATATATTAAAAACTTCACAGTGAACAGTCACTCTGGAAAAATTACACATACCATTAGACATATAGCCACCATTTTTAAACAACAATGGGCATGAAACAAGTCCTGTGCATCTACAAGTATTCTAACACCTAGCTAATATCTGCAGCCCCTTTCTCTCAGTTCTGAGCCACAGTTTTAGTGGAAACTGTTTCTAGACTTGTAATCTTCACACAGGGTCTTCAGTAGCTAGAATGGCCACCATAGCTAGCTCAAAGTCCCAGTTTTGGTTGGTTTTGTAAAAAGGCTTAGTTTGCTACAAAGCACAATCTCTGAAAATTCTCTAAGTCCAGACATGGACAGGGGACAGTGAGAAAAACAGAGCCTCCAGTTATCAAAGTGCTACGTCTAAGCTGAAGCATGTAGGGGCCTGTATCATGAGCCAACTGCAGCCTCCACAGGAGATACATCTTCTGGGTAAGAGGACACTTTTTCTTTGTGTGGGGATGAAAAGAGTATGACATAATGTGGTGGGAGATACTGCACACACCATGGCATAATACAAGTGCAGTTTATTTTTGGCAAAGTGTTATTCTGCAATCCTTTGACTGATATTCTGGACCTTCGAAATATGAGTGTTTTGTCGTTTTTACTTTGCCTGGGCTACATGGACTCCTAGCTCCTGAACTGTCATTATGCTGCTTTTGAGTCCACACACTCCAAATAAGCAACTTTGGGTAGATGGGGTATGAACTGCAACATATAATCCTATTCCAATTTATGGGAAGTGCTCTGCACACCATTTGGACTCTCCAATTGCCTTCAGAAACTTACTGTGCCAGAGGATAATCAGATTGAATGAACTCAGGAATGTTCACTCCTTCTAACCACAATATCCCTCACATGCATTAATATGTGAAATGAAGATCGCCTCAAAAAGAGGAATGAAGGTTTCCCCATACAAATGCTGCACATGTCTCCTCCCCTTTCTAGTTAAGCTTCAAACAGTGACCCAGGCATAGACTTCTGCTTTCTGACTCCACTGCCAGGGAAGCATTCTTCTTTTCATTTCCAGCAGGAAATGGAGTGCTAAGATGCAGAATGAGAAAAAGGAACAGCAAACAGTAAAGATGTCATTCCTTCATGTTTCTGGAAGAAGCAACTCTAGTTCTCTCTGTAGCTTGTCTAGAAAGTGGTGACCTTCAAATCATGAATTAGTATCTTCATGATACTAATTTGATTGATGCTCAATCAAAAAGAATTTATGACCCTGCTAGGAGAGAAGAGGATTTAACTGTTTTTATGTCATGTTCATTTCAATTTTAAACAATTATCTTAATTCTGGTTTTCTTTATCAACTGAGTTTAAGATAAAAGTTCCACGTGAGAAAATATAACTATTTTAAGTGTACAATTAGTTGAGTGTTGGCAAATGGCACAGCCATGTAGCCACCATTGTTTTCAAGATACCTAGAACATTTCCGTCCCAACAGAAACTCACACATGCTCTTCTGTATCAACCCAACACTCCTCAGACTTCCATGACTTCCATTAGCTTTCTGGAAATGTAGTCTGAAATTTTATATAAGTGGTAAAACAATACACGGTATGCCCTTAGATATCTGGTTACTTTCATTTATGGCAGTTTCTGAGATCTATTCATAAGGCTGAGTCAATCAATCATTTGTTTTCACTGGCAAGTAGTTGTCTACTCTTTAGATACAGCAGAACCAATTTATCCATTCATGAGTTCACAACAGGCTGTTATGAAAAAAAGTTGCTATAAAAACTCCTCTACAAATCATTCTGTGTACATTTTTTCTTCTCTCGGAAAAATACCTAGAAATTGAGTGGTCAAATCATAGATCATAGGACTATGTATATTTAGTGTTCTTTCTCATTCTCTGTGTGTGTCTGTGTATATGCATCTGAGATTGTGTGTGTATGCAGTATGCATGTGTGTGTATGTATGTGAGATATGTCTGTGTATGTAGTATGCCTGTGCACATGTTCATATATACATGGTTGTTGTTGGATCTCACCATTGCCACTGTTTTTTTGTTTTTTTTTTAACCTGGAACTCATGGATCCCATAATACTGGCTACCCAGCAAGCCCCATCCAGTTCTGTGTCCCTATCACTGGGATTATAGCAATATGTCAATATGCCAGACTTCTTTTTCCGTATTTGGATGTAATGAAATATGATCATATATATCCCAATTTCCCCCTTCTAATCTTCCCTTCATGCCTCTCTCCTAAATTCCTGTCCGCTTTATTTTCATAACCCACCAAGTTCAATGAGTGCTGCTCATGTGTGCATTAGAAACCTGTCATTATGAGCGGCTCTTATGTAGATTCACATCAGACCCCAGGTCTAAGAGCATCCAGTGTATCTGGAAAGGCAAAAAGGTACAGGCTGGGAGTTTTAAGAGTAATGTCTAATATACACTCTTACATAAACCCACACAAATTCCTAGAAGCTCAAAGTGTGACTAAATATTAACTAAATGAAATAAAAATCAATTTATAAAAACATATTCTGTCTCAGAATCCACTGGGGGGGGGGGAGGTGGGAGGATCAATGCTGCTTTCTTCTTCTCAGAAAGAAGACCTTGAACAGATCACTGTAAGTGATAATCAGACACTGGAAAGAGAGAAACTAACTTGCTCAGATTTAAATAACAGCATGTTCCCTTAAAGCTTCTACAAGGCAGATAATGACAGCATGAAATTTACACCAATACATAAAATTCACAGAGCAGTATGAATAGCCTTACTTTTCCAAGGAGCCATAGGGAGATCATAAGAATACAGGAGGACACTGGACAGTTACATTGAGACTAGCTTCATGAGTCCCTCTTATACAGTCCTGTTGTCCCAGTTCTCTCCACACTAAACATCCATCTGCCTTGCCCACAGAATCCCATGAAAATACCTGTTAATGTGGTTCATACCAAAAATTAAAAAGTGTCTCAACTCAAAGCTATAAGATCTATGATACTTCCTGAACATGCCTCAAAGTCATAATGGCACCTATATCAAACGACTTTTAGAAAGCCTATGTGACTATGTACAATACCTGGTTCCAATATCAAGCCAGCTGCCAGAATCCTTGACCAAGAAGAAAAAATGCTGTAAAAGATAATATAATATGACTCCATTAAAAACAAAGACTGTTTAGTTTCAATGTACAAACAAAGTTGTTTAAGGGGTGAATATTTTACACTTCTGACCCCTAAGAATCATTTTCTGCCCAGAATCCACAGGGATATGCCCTTAGCTGCAACTTCTATTTGTATTAAATAAGCAATTGCCCAAATGCCACAAATGGAATTAAGATTCAATCAAATGATTCAAACAAAGTGATGTTTGTGAATAATAAGAAATAAAACCAATCAACTCTAATAAAAATAGTAAAAATGTCAACGATCCTGCTGAAGACACATGACCTGATCATTCAAAAATCTGCTGATGCTTTCTGCTATGGATTAATCACAGTCATTGCTAGGGTCTAGAGATGATTTTCTCACAAGATACATAATCTACTGATTCATTTAAATTGTTAGGTGTGTAAATGCATGTGTGTGCATACATGCACTGATACAGAAATAGAGGAAGGTGAACTCTAAGTAAAAAGCAGGAATCAGATAAAGATGAAATTGGAGGGACAGATGTGGAAGTTGTTTCTGGGCAAAGGGGCTAGACTGTTAAACACCAGGATTACAGAGTTTAGTAAATTCAAAGTGATGCAGGTTTAAAGAAAGCAGGAAAGAAGGGATATGAAATCATGCCAGTCAATGAAGCTGGATCAAAAGCAGTTTGTCAACTTAAACTGCGTGATTCTTCACACAAAATCAACAAGAAACATCCAATTCTCATCTCTTCTTGCCTATTTGTCATTTTGTGAATGCTGATTTTGTTCTAACATCATGTGTGATCAATTTGAAAACTATACTAGATACTGAGTTGAACAAAATACAAAATGCTCTCATCTAAATCAAGTGTCCAGCAATTAGTATGGCAAATTATTTTATATATATAACTATACATATATATATAGTTAGGTATTAATCATACCTTCAAAGAGGCATGGCCCTCGGCTACTGGGAGGTGATTTCTAGGCCCTTAGAATGGCTGATAAAGCATTCTGCCTGAAGCACTGGTTACCAGTTTAAAAACGTGATTTCTGATGGGATCTTTGGGCAGAATGGTGTGATTTCTACTCTTGAAAGAGGAGATTAATGATCAGTCAACTGTGCCCATTAAAAAGGAAAGGAAAACCTAGGCTGGCAATGTTCCACGTGTATTGTCACACTTTGTGCTGAGGAATAGCTGTCTCATGCCTCTGGAGAAAACAAGAGAACTCTGCATTCTCCCACACACAGAAACTCCTGTGGCTGACTTATCTATATGATCTCACTGTCATAAGCCAGAACTGAGAATATAACAGGTTCAGCAAGTTCTATGATGGTTTCTAGAGAATCATCAAACCTGAAAGTAGATATAGTATCTAAAACAGATCCATTCTTTTTGTTTGCAAGATCACCTCTAAGTTCCATACTTAGAATTCATTGATTATAGCTATTAGCTAATAACATTTCCCAATTGATAAAGCTGTATTTCCCTTTTCCTTCCTTTACTCACTCTTTTTCTCTCTTTCTTAATCTGAGAGGACTAAAAATCAGTATTTCAAATAAGAGTGACATATTACCTAAATCTGAAATTGGATTCTTTCGTTACTCTATGAAAGGTTCATTTCAGGCACAAATGAAGAGAACAACTGGAAAGACTAAGTATAAAATGACAGCCTGAATAATTTAAGTAATGAGAAAAAAAAAAAAAAACCTAACAACTTAAGAAGAATTTCTGCATAAGTAATATAAAAAGGAATGTACCTATGTAAACAGCCATCACAGAGAACTAAGTATATAAAGATTTCATGTAAAGAAATGTATTCCTATTTCTCACAATCAAATGGACCCAAAACTTAAGTTTCCTGATCTTAATTATTACAAATATTCAATAGTGTCTTACCAAAGCCATGATGTCAGATATGACCAGAACAATGAGAAAAAGGCTGAAAAAAATAAAGGAAAATTTTTACTTACAATGTAACAGCTACACCTTTAGATACATTAGAACCAAATTGTGAACAATCTCCTCATATCCTCAGGTAACTCAGGGAGAGAAAAGCAAAACCATAAAGGTGGAAGGATAGAAAGCAGGACTGCTGATGGTACTGAGCAGACCACCCACACAGAAAGCATGTTCACTGCTCACAGCCCTAAGCATTCTTAGCCCATCATCTGTCAGGTAACTTTCACATCTTGTGTCCTTTTATGGCCTGTATCCAAATTAAAAATGGTTTTATGATGAACCAGTTACGGAGACTGAGGAACAGGACAAATAAATGATAATTAGAAAAGTTCGTTTTAAGTCATGTGAAATAAAATAATGGCTTTTCTACCTCACTTTGTCTAATACATATTTTAAGGTGTGGGTAAGGATTAACAGAGGTAGAGTCATCTCGCTGGTGTGCTACATTCAACTTACATCTTGGCAGTGGGGGTATAATAAAAAACTAGAATGTAAACAAAATTCTCTTCGTCCCCCAGACTTCTAAAACTTCTAAGATGTTTAGAAACAAAATAAACTGACTGTGAATATATGCACAGGAGGAAAAGACATGAACAAGTACGAAGCAGATAAGCAGTGAGGGAAGTTATAGCCTGGCTTTTATGGGTTAGGTAAAGAGAAGAGATTCAAAGGTACCTGTCAACATGATAATAGAATCACTGAGTTCAATGGATGGCATATTAAACATGGGAGCTGCTGATATACAGGGGAAATGTCAATGACTTTTATGGCTTAAAGGTCAAAAGAGAAGACTTTTTTTTTTGTTTGTTTGTTTTGTTTTGTTTTTAAAGCCTTGGATTTTACCAATTGTGCTTTCTGTCTTTGTGTTAATAGTGCATTAGTCTCAACACAGGAATTACCACACACAGGCCCACAAATACATGTATACAAACACACAGTGGTAAGTTTCCTGTTTTCATCCCATTGCCCCCAGTTCTTCTTATACAAGGCTTAATTAAAACTCCTTCTGAAAATTTGTCTACTAACAGAGATGCAGAAAAGCACATTGTTACTTACTAGTTTTTATTGCATTTGAGCAACTGTTAACTGTATGATACTGATGAGTATGTTTTCACTGTTAAATTCATGTAAATATACTAAAGACTATTTTAAACTAGAAATAAGATTTTCACTATTTCTAAGCTGTAAAAGGATATCTTTAAAAAAATTATGGTGAATACATACTAGCATGCTAAACCAAGTTCTACCTTAAGCTCATCAAGAAAACATGTAAATTTATGTTAATACTATTCATCTTTTAGCACTGACTGTACCAGCTTGATTCACTTATAAAGCTGTTATTTATAAGTGTTCTTCACAGAATCTCTGTGCTGATGAGGTAATTTTATGAGTTACAAAAAAGCAAATACTTGGTTGACAACTGCTCTTTCAGAATGTTGAATGCTGAAGATTGACTACTTCAGAAGCATCTTAAAAATCACAATCTTTCTCACCCATTGGTCAATGTGCATTTTTGCAAATTACTGATACACAGAAAAGTTTATGTCAATCCGTATATAATGAAATGTTAACAAATTTGTTTAATACATTTTAAGAAATAAGCCAAAAGCCATTGCAACGATAGTCCTTCATTTTTTTGTAGGTGCCATTATGCCTATGAGAGATGAAAAATTAACTACAGTATTTAAAATTATGATTTTATTTTTAGAGAATCTTCACTAACTTAAATTATATCCTAATGTTTTACTGCAGAGAAAGCATATTTGTCTGCTAAAAGGCCTAATTAACCGATTTCCTCTAGTGACAAGTGAAATCTAAAAGTAGAAATTTTCTTGATTTATAATAAATGATTTATGTTACAAGGTTTTAATAGCAATCACATGAAACATCTTCCAATGTTTTCTCATTCATGAAAAACGGAAAAACTCGGGGCTTCTTAAACATTTATCTTACCCTTTTGATGACAGCTGTGTGGTTATCTGAACTGCTTCAAATGCACACATCACAAGAACAAAAGGAATTAAAATCTGTTTCAAAGAACAACAAATGATGTCACTAGTAACAAGCACTTGAAACATGTTGGAGCAAACACTATTTCTGCTTATAAAACAACTGCCAATCTCTCAAATAATTCATATGTATCAATCAACAGAAAACAGAGATGAAACATACAACTGTCACACAGGACAATGAGACCTGATTTAAAAACCGACATTAACACCACAGAATAACAGCAAACATTAACAAATTTTGACACATACTACTGATTCATGACAATGTTCACGTTTCCAAGAGCATATGAAAATACCTAAAGCGAATCAGTTACAAAGCCTCGTGATGTGATACATAGCTCTCTGAGCTTAGCTTGTTTTTAGATAGTATTACACTATGACTCAGCTACTTTATTTTTGGTTGGTTTTTTGTTTTTTTTTTTTTTTTTTAGTTTAAAATGTTATTTTATTTATGATTATAAACTCATACTCAATGTATTAATTTGAAAACATATACAAAGACTAGAGAATGGGTCATGAGAAATTGCCCAATGTCCTCTTATCATTTCTTAAATTACCTATTAGTGTAGTAAAAAAGTCTGTAAAACTGGTGCAGTAAGAAAACTACTACTAGGAGGATATATGCCTTTAACAGTTATTACTTATGTATCTGAAGGTTTAAATAAATATACACTAACTACATAAAACGTGCCAAGCACTATAGAAAAAAAAATTGGTAGAGAGAACAGTAAGTATAACAACTGCAATGGTTTGAATGAGAAATGTTCCCCACAGACTCATGGATTTAAACACTGGTCCCCCAGCTGCTGGTGCTGTTTGGGAGATTATGACCGTTAGATGGTGAAGTCCTACTGGAAAAAGTACATCACTGGGGTGAGCTTTGAGAGTGTACAGTCTTGCTCTACCTCCTGTTCTGTCTCTGTTTCCTGTATGCAGATAAAGTATGATCTCTCTGCTTCCTGACTGCCAGGCTGGATCTATGCTTCTGCTTCTGTGCCATTCTTGCCATGACGAACTGTGTCTCCTTTCTTCCCTAACTTGCTTTTTTATCAGGGTATCACAGCAACAGAAAAGCAATACCATAACATTAAAAAAGTTGAGGGGCTATATTCCACCATAATCTTTATATCTAGAAAACTACTTTCATACTGTCAGCGCTCAGCTAGTGCCTGACACATAAATAAACAGAACACTCAATGACACATTTATTGAAAAGATTGATGAGTTCTAGGTACATGGAAAAGACGAGACCACAGTGGCCATCTTGTGGTTGGAGACCCATGGGGTCAGGAAGCTTCATCATCTTTAGCAACACTGCAGTTTTGAGCATAATGCCCCAGCAGTCTTTAATTTTTTCTGATAGGATTTTCTTGGGCTAACAGAATCCTTATTCTTTTGTAGTCAAATAGTCTTAAGAATAAAGCAAAGATTAATGATATCTGGAAGCAAGGGTTAGAGGATTGCCTCCATCAGTGCCAAGTTTGAAAGGATATCTCTGTTACAATGAAAAATATTTTACAATCATAATGCTACACATTACACAACCTTAATATCACAATCTTTATATCATTCATTTAATGCAAGTAATAAAATCAGAAAACTAACCTTCCACATCATGAGAGCTCCCATCATGAAAGGACTAAACACAGTCATAAAGCAATACACAGAGGCAAGGTCAAAGCTAGACAATGATGAAGGAAAGAGTAAAGATTTTAGAATTCATACTGTGACTCAAAGAATACTCTTTTAAGAAGATGCTCAGCAATTCTCTGAAATCAACTTTTACTAAAACTCAATCATACTAGAA
Organism: Psammomys obesus; assembly: GCF_907164565.1. NCBI lineage: Eukaryota > Metazoa > Chordata > Mammalia > Rodentia > Muridae > Psammomys > Psammomys obesus. The sequence goes on along the minus strand of NW_026585504.1, from coordinate 48,214,680 downwards.
TGCATAAAATAGATCAGAATGTTAATGTCCTTTATTATCATAGTATACTCCATTTTACTATATGATTGAATATAAAACAAGGTAAAGGGGCTGTTCTGCAGTTAAGAGCAGTTGCTGCTCTTCTATGGGACATAGACACAGACACACAGACACACAGACACAGACACACACACACACACACACACACACAAACTAAATAAGTATAAAAAATTTACCTGTTAATAGAAGCTATATTTCCAGTTCCAAAAAATGCAGTTATTAAAAAGAAAACCTACACACAGTTAAGGAAACACCAAAACAAGTCAGAATTCATACAATTTCTTTCTTTCCAAATCATTTCTTCTTATTTAATTGTCAAGACAATCTTGTAAGTAGTGACTAATCTTGGTTTACAAAAGAAAGACTTCCAACTCTGCAACCTAATCAGGCATGTTTTCTCCAGGAGCTTAGGTCAAAGTACCCACAAAGGGTTTCTATATTTAGAATAGAGGGAAGGACATGAGTTCAAGCCTGTTTTTTTCCCACTTTAGCCAAAGCTTCTGTACCTGGAGTTTGCTACAATCTCTTTTTCATTTAGGAAAATAAAAGCCAGTTCTACCACAAAAGCAATTTGGTTTTTTTGTCTGTTTAATCATTGTGAATTGTTTGAAAGGAATGGTTGAGTGTATTCCTGATGAGCACATTACAACGATCTGAAAACTAAAGCAAAGCCCTGAAAACTATTAGGTGTGTGGGTTCCTGGAGCCTCCTGAGAAGCCTACCCTCCTCTTCTCAAGCATCAACAAGGTGAAATGTGTCTGCAGTTTTTGCTTATGACTTTTTCAAAATGATGTAGGACTAGAACATCGCACATTTTCAGCCGCCAGATAGCTTTATGTAACTGCCATGTGTCCTCTACATGTGAAACTCATAATAGTTTTTCAAAAGCCTCAAAAAGAAAGAAAATTACCTTAGAATAACTTAACGCAATAGAATGCCAAACGTTTTTTTAACACTTATTAAAGTGTTTTTTTTTTAATATTATTGTTATTGGTGTACGTGTGTGTGTGTGTAATATATGTACCTGAGTACTGGTATAGGAATACTCACGGTGTATGTGTGTGTGTGATATGTGTACCTGAGTACTGGTATAGGAATACTCACGGTGTGTGTGTGTGTGATATGTGTACCTGAGTACTGGTATAGGAATACTCACGGTGTGTGTGTGTGATATGTGTACCTGAGTACTGGTATAGGAATACTCACGGTGTATGTGTGTGTGTGTATTATGTGTACATGAGTGTTGGTATAGGAATACTCACAGTGTATGTGTGTGTAATATATGTACCTGAGTACTGGTATAGGAATACTCACAGTGTATGTGTGTGTGTGTATATGTGTACATGAGTACTGGTATAGGAATACTCATGGTGTATGTGTAGAAGGTAAAAGACAGCTTTGGGGAGTTGACTCTCTCCTTCCACAGCGGGTTCTGAGAACTAAACTCAGGTTATCAGGCTTACACAGTGTATTCGTTACTATCTACTGCTGTGATAAAACACTGACCAACTACAACCTGGGGGGGGGGGAGGATTTATTAGGTTTACAAACTGGTATCAGGGTACATCATTGTAGGAGGGTGAAGCAGGAACCTGGAGGAAGGAACTAAGCAGAGACATTGAGAGATGCTGTTTACTGATTTGCTAACTGTAGCTTGCTCAGCCTGCTTTCCTTATACAAACAGAACCACAAGCCCAGGGCAGTGCCACCCACAGTGGACTGTGCCCTCCCATATCAATCACCAATCAAGAAAATGTCTGACAGGCTTGCCCACAGGCCATCTGATGGACGGCAATTCCTCAACTGAGGCTCCTTCTTCCCAGGTGACTCTAGTTTGTGCCAAGTTGACAAAAACTAACCAGTACACACCAAGTGGTTTTACCTGCTGAACAGAGACCCTGCAGGGAAATCAGGGCAACTTCTAGTGAAAAGGCAGCATCTGAGTGGGTGAGCTGAGCCAGAAAGGTGCCCATGCAGACATTTGCTGAGCTCAGCACCTAACCAACTGACATTTACTGTCTAGTACTTGTATGAAACAGAGGTACGCACTAAGAACATAACGTGAATGAAATAGTCTTAAAGTGATTTAAATATGCTGGTAAAGTGGGTATATGTAATGGGAAAATACATTGTACTGTCATGAAACAATAGATAAGTATTGTATGCTAATGGCTCATTAAAAGATAGTAAAAAATGAAGTAAAACAGACTTTAGTAACATGTTAATAAAAGGTTTGAACTTTAACTTTTGTAGAAATAATGTTGGAAGAAAATAGTTCAGGTAAGTGACATAATAAAAATCCATGTGATCTGTGATATACAAGCAAGAAAGACAAGAAAGACAAAGGCAAGAGGTTGCCCAGTGAGCTGGTTCAGTACTCCATGTCAGAGTCAGGAGGTTAACCAGGGAGCTGGTTTAGTAGTCCATGTCAGAGGCAGGAGGCTTGCTTAGGAGACTGGTTCAGTAGTCCATGAGAGAGACAGGAAGCTACCTAGGGGACTGGTTCAGAAGTCTATGTCAAAGGCAGGAGGCTGTCTAGGGAGCTACTTTGGGTAAGAGCAGAAGTTGATACTTAACTGACACAGGTATCTAGTGATTCCCATGTAAATGATGGACAGGGAGCTCTTGAGGTCAGAACTGGAGAAGTGGATGTCAAGGGTGTCTGCCAGTGCTAGAGGAAAGGCTGTAGCTCATCAGACATAGCACCAGGCTAAGGAGGGAGACTGGGAAAACTATAGCTCAAGATCAGGCAAAGGAAGAAAAAGAACAGAGTGATTCAAAAAATGAAGAAAAGGAAACAAACTGTTGTAGAAGACAATAGAATAGTGGTTGGAAGGATGAGGAAGAGGGGCAAGGAAGGAGATTTGGTCAAAAGACAGAACTTTCACTTATGTATAAGAAAGGTCTGAACAGCTAAGGAACAGTATGGTTAATGAACTGTACTGTGTTAAATAAAGCCTGTTAAGACAGTAGATCTTAATTATTTTCACAAGAGAGGGAGGGCAGGAAGCAAAGAGGAAGGACAGGAATAAAAATGTGAAGGAAAGTAGGGAGGGGAGAAATACAAATGGCAGCTGAGTACGTAAGGATGTGACGATTACTTTGTGTGATCATTTTGCAGTGTATGCTATAGCATCAAGCTATACACCTCCAGTATTTCTAATTTTTACTAATTTTACCTCAGTAGAGATTAAATTTTAAGCAAAATATTATAAATAAGGAATAACTGCCTATGAATTTCTTGCAGCTGGCCACTAGGTCTTTCTGAACTTAGTCTTCAGCATGCATCTTCCAAACTTGTAATGCTCAGTAATTCCACGCTAGCCTCTGAGACACAAAACTGTGAGACAGGTGTGGCTTAGCAAGCCTCAGGCACAGCGCACAAAATACAAACTCCTAATGGTTTCTTCCAGGGCAGAAGAAATTAAATGGGCATTGAGAATTGAAAAGAAGAATTGAGTTTTAGCTTTCACATTTTACTTTTTAAGGAATATGCATATGTGAAAAAACTCTTAACTGTTAAGACACTGGATGGTAGGAACATATGCATGTTTTCATCATTTCCCTATTGATAAAAAAGTATTTGTTTGCACTATTAGGGACTGAACCCAGGGCTTGGTGCATGCTAAACAAGCACTCTATCCCTGAGCTAAATGCCTAGCATCCGCTAAATTTTGATGAGAAGTATATATGTGAGCTGAGAAGAGAGTTAAATAGCCTCTAATATAATACCATTATTAAGTAAGAAGCAGAAACACCTTCTATATCATCATACTCTATTAAAATAGGGTTGGAAGATCATAAAAGTTCCAGCAAAGGATACAAGAAAAAAGGCCCTACGGATATCATCCAGAGTCAGCTGTCGTAACTGAGCAATATCAGTCTTATGGGTGAACTGGATGCTGGTAAGCTAAAGGTAACAAGAAATGCATTAATACACAATGGCAATTGGCTTACATATAGACTTACAGATAAATTAGCAATGGCTAAGTTAACACCGATAAGAACTTACACTGTGCCTACAAAATACAAAAAACAAAACAAAACCTCACAACAGTGAAATAGCTTGGTATATCTTAACACAGTTGACTGAAAGGTAAAATATTTTAGTACCATGCTAATTGGAGTTATGATGTTATCATGTGTCATTAAAGTAAGAGCTGGTCTTTTGCCTGTATAAATATTTCACATTTGAACTGTTATTCAGAGACCTCAGTTAATCAGTGTTCTGTTTTTCTTGAATCAGTTATATCATAGTAAAAGGATGACACAAAATAAATATTTATCCCTTTCTTTGTTCGTTGATATAGCTGCTTCTGTGCTGAAAAATTATTCCAAATGAGCAGTGCCTCTTGGAAGTCAGCTGGGGCTAGGTAAGCTTGTGCACAAAGGCACTCTTCTTTGACCTGACCTCAGGAAAATAGTATTCTGTCACCAATTTCTGGGAACTATCTTCCAAAACAGATGAGAGATATCACATAACTTTCTAACTCATCCAGGTGGTGTCACCCTTAAAAACTGGTTGGCTTTTACCCATTTCTAAGCATAGCAGAGTGTGTAAAGTGTTGAAGATATGGTTAGGGGCCACAATCACTAAAATGACAGAGTAACCATTTTGGATTTGGATGGCCAGAGAAACAATAGTACTTAAATATCACCTCATGATGAAATAAAACTATCAGAAGAAAAACAGGTGTGGGGACAAGCATGTAGCGCACACACCACAGCATACATGTGGAGGCCGTGGCTTTCTCCTACCACTTGATCTCAGCTCCTCAGGTGTTAGCAAGTGCCAAGCACTTTCATCCCTGAGATGTGTTCCTCACCCTATACTGATACTTTTTATCTGATTCCCAATACTTTTCTAGGAAAAGCCCAACACCTACACATCTTGCAAAACTGTACAATATCAAATTTTCCCTTATATTTTAATTGTGTACTTTAATTATTAATGTCAAGTAAAATCTACTATGTTTTTTTAAATGCTAGGATTCTAAGCAAAAAGAATTTATGATAAAATAATGCCATAACATCTTTGTAACATGGAGACTATTTTATTATTCCCAAATCAAAGCAGCAATGGTTAGACAGCTACCTTCTGTTTACAGGAAACAGCAGGCTGTCGTAGAGTCTCTTGTTCCATGTGTATCCAGACAAACATCAGACAAGATAACACTAATGGAAAGAGGGCTTCATACCTAAGAGGAGTGAGAGCACAGGGATGAAAACATTAACAAGGAAAGATGAAAGTCAAAACTAGAAATCATTCTTAAAATAATTTTAATGGGAGATTGGGGAGATGGTTCAGCAATTTAATTGTCGGATGCCATCAACCTAGTTCCACTGCTCAAGTCTATTCAGTTCCTAACTCTTAAAATCAGCTTTCTAGTTTTTACTGTAACACTGCAAAATACAATTCCTATTTTATAGCCATGAACAGCTCAACTGCAAGCCTGCATTACAGTAATAATTCTCTTGGTTTGACTGCTTAGTGCTCAGAATGCTGAAAATGTGAAAGAAAAAAAAAAAAACTTGATTAATCAGATAAAGAAGGCGCAAACTCTAAGAAAAGGCAGATGATAACTTTGAAAGAATTTCTGTGTGTATTTTGCCTATATGGACATGTGTGCACTGTTACATGTTTGCTATCAAAGAGGCCAGAGGGCATTGAATCCCCTGGAAGTGCAGTTACAGAAGATGGTGGTTAGTACCATATGGGTTCTGGGGGCTGAACCTGGGTCCTCTGGAAAAAAGCAACCAGTGCTCTTAACTGCTTCACCATCTATGCAGCCTCATGGTACTGTGACTTTAACAAACAGTTTTAGTTTATATGAAAGTCGTTCTTTCTAATTACACACAACCATAAATTTCTCAGTACTTCAAACAGCGCTATGGTCCTTTCCTAACATGCAGACAAGATCAGGTAAAAACAGTCCTTCTAAGAGACTTTACCTCTTATGACAATATTTCATATACAGCCTTCAAATCTAAATTAATACAGAAATATCAACAAAATGTCATCGTGGACTTGAACAGAATGTAATGAAACACGGAACTTTAAATTGCAGTCTGTTGGTTTGGCCTTGTGCAGACTGGAATGAGCTGAAAAGGCATTTACATCTGTATTATAGCTTGTTAAGCAAAGGGATAATGTAAACAAAAATTTCAAAGGGAAATATTTAACAACTTAACAAACAAATGATTTTTAAGAATTATAATAGCTTTCATTTGCATAAAATTAATTCAGGGCTGATTACTAATGAATCTTTTTTATTCACTAAATCAAGGATGCATTGTTAGAATTTAAGATTACTCTTATCTTATTTCTATAATATAATAAAGCTGCACTTATTTTATATTTGAATATTCACTAAATTATACAAAGAAACTTCTACTTTGTCCAAAACAGAGAAGAACTACCTGGTTTGTAACACTGATAAGAAACCAAGAAACCATACTAATCTGAGTGACTAGAGCACATTATCTCAAGACCCTTTTCTTTTCTTTTCTTTTTTTTCTTTTCTTTTGTTGATACAGGTTTTCTCTGTATAACACTGGCTGTTCTGGACTCACTTTGTAGACCCCGCTGTCCTCAAACTCAGATACACCTGCCTCTGCCTCCCTAAGTGCTGGGATTACAGGTGCACTTCAAGACCGTTTTCAAAGTTAAATACATATTCTGATATTTATAGTTTTTAAAACAAATCCCAATGTTCGATTTTACCAATAAAGACTCAGGGGCCAGATGCTGGGATGAAAACCTACTAGCTCAGAGAGGCAGAGATTCAGCTGACCTTCCTACTCAGCCGATGACAATCCAGCGTGAAAAAGCCCTTTCTCCTTCTCCACAGTCTTAAATATCCTCAACTCAGTGTCCCTCTTTTCTGTTTACTCCCTCTCCACCTTTTGACCTATGGTTGACTTTATCTAGCTCTTTGATTAAAGCTGTGTTCTAGGGCTGAGCCACACCACAACAAGAAACAGGTTTGTCTCTTAACGCTTTCATTAATATGGTGATACTCAACAGCAATATTCTGATTCTAGGCATGAACTTTCTTAATTTTGATTTTCTTAAAACAAAATGGATGTCATTATGATAATCTGTTTGAGGGTCTCTCAAGACCATTAAACTGATGATTGAAAACATGATCATAATACTTGTCTACAAGTAAATTACAGGATAAACTCACTCTATATTAAGGATTAATTTTTTAAACTTAAAATAAAATTTAAACTATCCTTTCTTTCTTCCTTATGATCCTTTATTTCCAATCTAATCTATTTCTAGGATTTATATTTTATTTCTTTATATTACTAACTGACTTTTTATAGTGGCAAAAATTGAAGCCAGGCCCCTGTACATTATAGAGAAGACTCTATGTTCCCTGTGTGATCATTTACCTTTACTGTCAACTTGATAGGATCTAGAATCAGCTGGAAGATGGGCCTGTGAAGCACGCCTAGGAGGGATTACCTTAATCATGTCAATGCTGGCAATACCACACTCTGTAGGAGACACTGGACTGCACAAAATGTAGAAGCAAATGAGCACTAGGATGTGGTCATTACTCTCTTTTGGTGATTATGGATGCACATGACCAGCTATTTCAAGCTCCTGACACCTTGAATTCCCTACTGTGATGGGCTTGACCCTGGAACTATATTACAAAAAAAAAAAAAAACAAAACAAAACAAAACACTTTTTCCTTAAATTGATTTTGTCAGATTATTTTATCACAGCAACAAGAAAAAAATCTAAAATAGCAAGCCTTTGGCTTTTAAAGACAGGTTCCTTCTATAAGGCACTGGCTGGTTTCAAATTCACAATTCCTGCCTCAGTCTCCTTAGTGCTTAGAATTACAGGCATGTTCCACCACTTTAAAAATCTATTATTCATTCCTTTGAACCTGAAAAGGGTGAAAACATTATTGACTGTTAAAGAATTAGTACACATTTCTTTATTCTAAAATGTTTATTTTCTCAAGCAAACCTCTAAGTGTGACTTCTTAATAGAACAATATGTCATCCCAAATTGACAAGATTTTAGCCTCCAATTTCTTATGTAGACTAAAAACTTTTACATACTTTAATCTGAAGGTTGATAACGTAATAGAATTATTTATTATAAAATTTTAACAACAATAAAGGAAAATGTAAGCAGTTTCAAATTATGTTTGTCACTCTTGAATAAGAACACTTTGATTCTCACACAATTCAAGATTCATTTCAAAATTGTACATCTCAAAGCAACCAAGGCATTAAGATTTCTTTATTAAGCAACCAGGGAAAGTTTTCATAATGTCCATGTCATATGTTCACAGATGTGTCCCACAAATATGTCAATCACAGAGAAGGAAAAAATAGGATGTGTGGGACCTTTGGTGAGAGGAGCTTACTGCCCACTCACTTCACATATCTGACTGGAAAAAGCTTTTCAGAATGTTTAATACATAGTTAAAACAGCTAAGATTCCTCAAGACTGATCAGGCCTTGACCCCAGATGGCCTTACAAGATCATTTCAGCTGAGGATAACCTGCTCATAGCACTATGGTGAATTCTGGGCTGAGTCTAATTTGAATCAAGATCCCATGTTTTAGTCCAAGTTTGAACTATTAGTGGTGTTTACTCAATTTTTCTGTTTTGTTTATCATTTATCTGAAAGTAACATCCTTCATCCTTATAGGATTTAAGGAAAAATTAAATAAAATTAAATTCAAATGACAAACTGGGCTTTGGTTACATGCCTGGAATATCAGCACTCAGGATCCCACAGCAACAAGAAATTAGAGGTTAAAGCCAAATGGGACTACACAGTGAGTTCAGTTTGGGGAGTGGGGTGGGAGGGAGGCAAAAATTCTTCCCTTCAAAGTCAACATGGGAACTATAAAAAACTGCCTTCACTTCATTTTAAAGTAATGTTTCAGGGTTCATGCCAAATCAACTGGTCAGATTCTTTGTTTAAACTCAAGCAGTTCAGGCTCCATGTGGGTTCCAGAGTAAGGGGAGCAGGGGTGCCTCTGTCATGAGCTTGGTTGCGTGATCTTTGATTACTTGCTGCTGGTGATACAGCCTTGACAGGCCACATAGGAAGAAGATCCAGGCATTCTTAATGAAACTTAACAAGCTATGGGCAGATGGCAAAGGAGGAGAGCTCCTCCTTTCAGTGGACGAGGGGAAGGGAATAGGGGGAAAGAAAAAGGGAGGGTGGGACTGGGAGGAACTAAGGGAGGGGGCTTCACTTGGGATATATAATGAATAAATTGCAAAAAAATAAAAAATAAAAACATGCTAAAAAAACAAAACACACACATGATGGATTTCTTTAAGATAACAAAATAAAAGAGTAATAAAGGAAAAAAAATATTAAAAAATAAGTTTTAATAGAGTTCCTGGTCACACATACTCTGAAAAAGCCAAATTGGGTGCTCTGATATTTTACACCCAGAAAATGAAACACTACCAATGTCAGTAAGGAACATGAAGGATGAGATCATAACTGTAAAAGCAGTGACAAACACGCAGGAGTGTCACAAGATGTCACTATAAACGGAAAGAGTTTCATATGCCAGAGCTGAAGGTCACACTGGTGCCCAAACTTTAGCTCAGGTGAGAAAAGACGTAAGCTTTAAATTAAGACTTAAATCCTAAATAAACACAAGCTTTCTTCAATTTATTTTAAAATTTATTTGTATTTTCTGCTAGATCCTTGCCTTTGAATAGCTTTAAAACAATAGAACTTTTAAGTGTAATAGGAAGCAATGATGCTGTTCTGTGTTGGAGATAAATTTCTATTTTAGTCCTCGCTGTACAGTCATTTAATGGGATAGAGATCATACCACTATGCATTAGAAGAATGCAACAAAAAAACAACAAAAGTCCTTCTTAAAAACTCTTTAAGACTTAAAATTCTGCCACAATCATCAGGATTTCCTAACACTATACTTAAATAAAATTTTAACAAGTCCAACAGGTGAAAATAGAAGACAGATAATAATATTAAAATGATGAGAAAAATAAAACAAATTATAGGCCAAGTTACATACTTACAGAGTGGAATATATTTATAATTTATGCTTCAAGATTTAGAAAATATTTTCACTACCAAAGCTAAGCTACTATATTTAACAATTACAATTTAAAATTGTGAAATTATATTTTAAGAAAAGTTTATACATATATATTTGTAATATAATATACAATAACATATTATGTATTATTATATAGCTCTGTGATATAAATAACATATATAAAATAATATAAATATTTGTAACAATAGAGGTCATGAACTTAAGAGCAAGAGAGGACATGGGAGGAGTTGGAGGGAGAGAGGAAGGCATAAAAATATAGTACTCATGAAATTCTCAAAAAAAAATTAAATAGATAAAAAGTTTATACCCTGTGCTTAGAAGCAAGTAGGTTGACATCAAAGAAAGAAGTGTGCTGGACAGTCGCTGAGAGAGGGTTGTGGAACTCAGGAGGGGCACAACCAAGGAAGATGCTGCAAGAAAACAGAGCCACTCAGTCCTATATCAGTTCTACAGACCCAAACAATCCACACCCATTTACAAAATTTAGCATTTGTATGATCTTTAATACAACCCAGGATTTCTGTAGGAAAAACAAAGCAGTAAGTACATTCTTAACTTAAATTACATTTCAGTTAAATAACTCAAGTTTTATCAAGTTTATTCAAATAGATCACTATAATGATATTAACTCCCATATGAATAATTTATTCTTTTCTAAAGAAATAAATGTATCACTTAAGATTAAGCAACTTGTCTTCTGTTCGTTCATTTGCTTTATTTTGTTTTGTTTTGTTTTGGTTTGGTTTTTCCTTTCCTCTGTATAACCGGCCTGGATGTTCTGGAACCTGCTTTATAGACTAGGCTGCCCTCAAATTCAGACATACACATGCCTCTGCCTCCCACGTGCTGGGAACAAAAGCATGTGCCACCATACCCAGCAGCAACCTGTTTCTTTCATTTTTCAGATTTATGTATTATTTATACAGTATTCTGACTGCATGTGTGCTTGCATACCAGAAGAGAACACCGTTATAGATGGTTGTGAGCCACCATGTGGTTGCTGGGAATTGAACTCAGGAAGAGCAGCCAGTGCTCTTAACCTCTGAGCCATCTCTCCAGCCCCGGAACCTGTCTCTTAATTAGACATTTATGTTCAAAGACAATGTATTCCCTAGAAATAGATTGTGTCTACTGTCAGAGAAGTAGGTATCTAGAGTTGTAGTGTGCTACTTGATATATCAGAAGCAGGAGAGAATGACGTCAGCATATACCAAAATTGTGGACCTAATCCTAGAAAATCAATTACCTCAAGGTGGGCAAGGTGATGAAAAGGGTCAGCAACAGCAAACACAAATACCTTTTGTATGTTTCAGAGAGCAAATGTATACAATCACTTAATATACCAGGTGCTTCAGAATATGAAAGTTGGATGATGTTTTGCTGAATCATTCACTAATTGGCTTATTAATTAAACAATCAAATTTATTAATCCATTAAAGAAAAAGCTCACATATCTGTTAAATATGGTGACATTCAAGAGAACTTGCTTTGAGTTTTGAGTACAATTTCACCTATAAAATGCTTAGTATTGGCTGATATCTTTATTAGTAATCAGTATCTTGTAAAGTAAGCTAAATATACAGATAATTTTAATTAAAGCTATAAATCCCTGTAAGATTCAAAGCTCTGCAAGTCCTACTTGTAAAGTTTTAGCTATGATGTGTAGATAGATCAATAATGTTATTAACTGATAAATATTTAACTGCAAGAAATAACTTGCTATGTTTCTTATTTTAAGTCATTTCAGGTGCGTTTCTTGTTTGTTCTTTTGTTTATGGATTCTTTTTTTCCCAAGACACAAGGCCTCAAGGTATGGCAGGCAAGTATTTTATCACTTCACTACAGCCATAACAAAAGCCAGTTTAAAATGAAACCAATTTTGAAATATTGAATATTTCATTTTGGTTTTATTTTTGACTAAAGGTGACAGACACCATTCGAGTAAGAACTGCAGTGGGTAAGTGAGCTACCTGGAGATGGCCCACTGTTTTCCATGGCTGTGATGTGTGTACCTTGGAGAGCCATGGCCCCAGGGGCTCTGTCTCCAGATTGCTTCTTGCTGCTGACACACCTTCCCATGCTTGTCATTTCTGTATTCCTCATATATCTGGCATGATGTTACTGGGCATAAGGAGACCCTCACTGCCTATAGTCTGGTGTGATTGCTTCCTGGGTATTATTAGCCCACTTTGTTGGCAAATTTATTGCAGATCAACATGAAGATGTTGATTTGTTTCATGAAATAATACTGTTTAGATGAATTGATTGTTTTATAATTTCTGATAATGATTTTATAGAATTCCTGATTTGAGTCAAGTAATTTTAAGTCCCTGTGAAAGTCTAGCAAAAACTGCAAGAGGAATTCTATGAGCCTTCATGTGTCACAAGCACATAAACTGCACTAAAAAGAGAAAGAGTTTTGGAAGATTTATGACCAAGAAAAAAACATTCACTCTAGGTTACATCTAGATCATGGGTCTCAGTATGCACCATGATAAGATAAGCCATGGACAGGGATAGATAATTGGCTAATTTAGCTATGCAAAACTTTGAAAATAAGACTAAGAGATGACCTGTTTCTTAGCAAAATATAGATTGAAACCAGCTAGCATAGGAGAAAACTTGCAACTATAGGCTTGTCCTGCTTAAACTTGTTAACCTAAGACATAAAAAACTACTGCTTTGAACTTTCAATGAATTCATAAATTAAAAGATAGTTGAAGATTATTAAGTTAGATTCGAGGGTTTTTTTGTTTTTTTTTTTTTGTTTTTTGTTTTTTGTTTTCCAGACTGAGTTTTTCTGTGTTGCCTAGGCTGTCCTAGAATCGCTTTGTAAACCAGCTGGCCTTGAACTCTCAGAGATCAGCTTGCCTCTGCCTCCCTGAGTGCTGGGATTAAAGGCATGTCCCACCACACCTGGCTTAGATATGAGTCTTAATAGGAAGACACATAAACAGTAATTCTGCTGTAACTCCTCAAACCTTGTTAACCTTAAACCTTGTTAACCTATGACATGCAAAACTATTGCTTTAAACATACAATGAACTTGTAGAACAAAGAGTTAGATAAAGAAACGTTTACTTAGATACAAGTTTCAATAGAAAAATATGTAACCAACAATACTGCTGTAACTCCCTCTTCTGTAATGGATTTATGTTTTTATGATAATTGCTTTTATGGTGACGAGGTAGTTTTTCTTCTTACATACAGAACTTTGCTTTAGGGGGTATAAAAAGTCTGAGAGAAAAAATAAAGTGTTGGTTGTTGGAGCATGTGCTTTGCTCCATCCACTATCTGTCTGATTGTCTGCATATATGTATGTATGTATATGTATGCATATATGTGTGTATGTGTGAATTTGTTAAATTGTGTTGAAGCCTGCCTTTGCTTCATCCACAAAGTGTGTGTGTGTGTGTGTATGTGCTTCTTTTCTCCTTTCTCTTTTCCTTCTCATCAGCCCCTGTCAGGAGCCATCAGCTCTGTGGCCCCTAAAGAGTCCAAAGTTTCTCTACAGTGACAAACTATGCTGGCTCTGAGATAGCAGGAGCTATCAGCTTTTGGATTCTTTCCTCCACACTACATCCCAACTCAGTTTAACCCTATGTAGTCAAAGCTGGCCTTCGACATAAAGAAATAACAAGGTATTAAAGAGAAATTAAGAGTCTATTCTAAGTGATATGAACATATTAACATGTTGTTTAGTTGAGCACTATGAACGTAAGCAAAATATGACTACTGGCGCCAGACCATGAAGTATCAATGTTGGGAGGACATCTTTGGTGACACTGAAGACTTTCCTATGAGTTGATATTTCATGCTTCATACCACTTGGCAGGAATCTTGAAGCTAATACCTAGCTGTTCCAATGCTAAGGAAGTAATTTCATATTTAAACTTTTCCCAGGGAAATATTTATGTAGATTGACTGATTCTGATTCTAATATTTTTTCCACCATTCCAAAATTAAAATGTGACCAATAAAGACATGAATAAACTGCACAGGATATCCAAGTTGGTGGGAGGTGGTAGGATGGCATGTGTAAGTACTCTACTACGATATATACTCGGACCAGGACAAGAGTCTAGATTAACAAACAATGGTGTTTTTTCTTTCTTTCTTTTTTCAGACAGGGCCTCCCTAGGTATCCCTCACTAGCCTGAAACTCTCCATATAGAACAGGCTAATCTTGAAGAGACACCCAGCATATGCTTCCCCAGTGCTGGCATCAAAGGTGTATGCAACCACTCCTGGCCAAAGGAACTGTTTTTGTTTCTTTAGGTTTGCTTTCTTTCAAACAGTGTGTAGACCTGGCTGATATGGAACTCATGGAGATCCTCCTGCCTCTGCAAAAGAACTTGAAATATTGTGTGCAAAAATACAAATAACTCATTCCTTTGATATCCTTAAGACTTTATAATTTCCCCATCTGTGTAGTTACTTTTGAGGTAGTTTTGAACCAACATGTGAGTGCTAGGAGTTCAAACTAGGTCCTCTGCAAAAGCAGTAAGCACACTTAACCATTTCACCAGCCCCACCTCTAACATTCTTAAATAAAGGTGCTATACAGAGGAACATGATTGGAAATACCGTCATAGCTTCATAAAATATGCATCATGCTGAAAAATAGCTAGTGGTTTTAGAAAGGGAAACACAAAATTCAATCTCTGTAAGACCTAGAAATGTAAAGAATGACAGGAAAATTACATATATGTGGTGCATATACAGAATGAATATTCATAAAACTTCTCTTCTGGAATCATTCAATATATTTTTATTAGATGTTCATAAGTATACAGTCCAATTACCAAGTCATAAATATTTTAACAAGTTAACTCTTATTATTCCAGGTATGTTCACAAGACTTCTACTTTTCTTTGTCAAACTCCAGAGAGAAATACAAAAAAAAAAAAAAATAGCTGGCTATAGTTTTCCCTCATCAATACTACTTCTTTCAGTACAATAACACAGATATAAAGGTATTATCTTAAGATAAGTGACTGCAGGTAAAGTTTTCCAATGTAGCCTGAGTGGCCACTTACCTAGCGTTGCCCAGCTCACAATCTGATTCAGAAGAGGCAGTCCTTCTTTCTTTAACAGACTGTGGTGGGTGCTGTACACAACATACATAGACAGCACTATACTCAGCATCTGAAGACACAAACCAAACAGGTTAGCAAAGGGAAGGGAGGAAGAGGTAACACACTAGGAAGATGCTTAAACAGTGCTGAGAAAAACCGGAACATAGCAGAAATACTGGAATTGAGCCAGGCTGCCTTCTCGTGCTCCAGAGCTACAAGGTAAGTACTGTCATGGTAAGCCAGAGACTTGCCTGAGGATGAGATGAGGCACGCACACTGTCAATGTGCACACTGGTATGCTATGGCATACCTCACCGGAGCTTTTCTTGAGAAGTATCTATTACAAATGTTGAAGGTTTCTTAAATTATGCAATTGGAAGGGAGTGTGTAGTTCAGTGCATTTCCCACCTCTGTTCCTCTGCACAGTACTACAGTACTATTTATTTATTTATTCAATTTATTTATTTGTTTATTTATTTATTCAATATATTTCTGTACTAATAACAGTACAAATGTTCATTATAAGTTACTATATATGAGGAGTCCGCTTGAAAGCTGTTTTTGTAAAAACTGCTTTATGGCAACACAGTGACTCCCATTCATTTCTGCATTGTCTCCCTTTGTGCTGACACATTTTTAACAGACTCCATATGCATAACCATAATAAGCATGATCCAGTTGTATGGAAAAATGTCTATTAAACCCTGAACTAGTGGATTAATTGCTATTTTTAACTAATGGGATAATAGGGTACAGAGCTAAACAGAGAATTCTCAGTAGAGAAATATCAAACGGCAGAGAAACACTTAAAGATATGCTCAACATCCTTAGTCATCAGGGAAATGCAAATCAAAACAACCCTGAGATTTCACCTTACACCCATCAAAATGGCTAAGATAAAAAAACTCAAGTGACAACACATGCTGGAGAGGTTGTGGAGAAAGGGGTACCCTCCTCCATAGCTCGTGGGAATGTAAACTGGTATAACCACTTTGGAAATCGGTCCCGCGCTTTCTCAGACAACTAGGAATATTGCTTCCTCAAGATCCAGCTATATCACTCCTAGGCATATATCCAAAATGTGCTCAAGTACACAACAAGGACATTTGCTCAACAATGTTTGTGGCAGCTTTATTTGTAATAGCCAGAACCTGGAAACAACCCAGATGTCCCTCAACTGAGGAATGGATACAGAAATTGTGTTACATTTACACAATGGAATACTACTCAGTAATTGAAAATAAGGAAATCATGAAATTTGCAGGCAAATGGTGGGAACTAGAAATGATCATCTTGAGTGAGGTATCCTAGAAGCAGAAAGACACACATGGTGTGTCTATATACTCACTTATAAGTGGATATTAGACATATAGGAGATAGAAAGACCTGGAGGGGACAGGAGCTCCACAAGGAGAGCAACACAACCAAAAAATCTGGGCACAAGGATTTTTTTCTGAGACTGATATTCCAACCAAGGATCATGCATGGAGATAACATAGAACCCCTGCACAGATGTAGCCCATGGCAGTTCAGTGTCCATGTGGGTACCCTAGTAATGGGAACAGGGACTGTCTCTGACATGAACTCAGTGGCTGGCTCTTTGATCACCTCCCCCCACCCCCCATGGGGGAACAGCCTTGGCAGGCCACAGAGGAAGACAATGCAGCCACCCCTGATGCGACCTGATAGGCTAGGGTCAGAGGACCCTTATCAGTGCACTTGGAGAAGGGCATGGGAGGAGATGAGGGATGGTAGGTGGGATTGGGAGGGGGCAAGGGAGGAGGCTACAGCTGGGATACAAAGTGAATAAACTTTACTTTATAAGAAAATAAATAAATTAAAAAAAGAAATGAGATAATGTATGACTACCACAAAATAAGCTCTTAGATCAGTGGTCTTATCGAATACTAGAAATTAATTTGTCTTTTCGGGAAACAAATTAAGACACAAAAAATTCTGTGACTATAGCTATGATGTAATCCTAGGATCATTTCTATGGTAAGACATACTCTGAATTTAGAGATGCCAAAATGAGAAAAAAAGAATGCCTTGGGATCAATATGTCAGGCAGCACAAGAATTAATGCAAATTGCTAAAGATAATGCAAGAAAGAACTTTGAAATGGAGTTAGATAATACTCAGGTATTTCTAACAAAATATAAAAGAATTTGAGCAGGATACTCGTCACTGCTCTAGAGTCAGTCAGAAACACATGCTCTTGTCACAGCCCCATTACTGCAGGTGGACTCTGTGAAATCTCTGCCGGTTTTAGAGGAAAGCCAGTGCACTGTTTACAATGAAGCGTGTTTCAAAGCCTGATAGGACGTTTTCAAAGGGTTTCTTCTCTTCTTTCGAGTTCACTGTTGCTCTCCAAGAAGGAACATAAGTTACTATATCTTTTGCATGGTATATTTTTACTTCACACTACTTTGGAAATACATTATGGTGCTTTGTTCTGAGAGTACTTTTTAAGAAGACTCAGGAGTTTGGTAGAGCTGTGCTTGTGTGGAAGTGATAAAGAAGGGACTCATGGTGGTGGGAGTGTACACTAGTGCAGATACTTTGAATATCAGTCTGGCATTTTCTCAAAAACTAGAAATAGAACCGACGTATGACCTGGCTGTATCTCTCTTGAGCATAAACCCAAAGGATCTCATATCTTACTACAAAAACACTTGCATACCCATGTTTACTGGTACTCTACTCATAATAGCTAGGAAACAGAATTAACCAGTATGACTATTAACAGATGAAGGGGTAAGGAAAATGTAACACAATGAAATATTACTCAGTTTGTCTGGCCACAGCTGTTGCACCTATGAACTCACAGTGCTATGATTACCTGCCCAAGAACAAGCCAGGCAGTATTCTGGCAGAGATGGGGGAGGTACTCTCCAGGCATCTCCTCCAAATGAAGAGATACTAGAAGCTGATAGCTGTGGGAGATGGAGAAACACTCTTCTTTGAGGGTGCTCCCACTAGTTTGTTTCCCATGCTCCAGTGGATGGCCTCACACCCACGCACACATGAGCACCAATATACGAACTTAATGGTACAAATATACAATGGAATATTATTCAACTGTAATGTAAAATGAAATTATAAAATTCATAGGTAAATGGATGGAATTGGAAATAATCATTCTGGGTAAGATACCACAAACCTAGAAAGCCAAATGCTGCATGTTCATTTTCTCCTATATGTGGATGATAGATTTGACTCTTTGGATATATATGTTTAAATTGAAGTACCAATAGATGACAGGAAACCAGTAAGGTGCCATGGGAGGGCACTCAAGTTGTTGGTCAATGTGATCAAAGACTCTCATCAATAACATTATTAAGTTATTGCCACTGGTCTTGGTTACCCTCCAGAGCGTGAGGGTAAGATTTTTGCTGAAGATGATACATATGTTGAGAAAACAAAGAATTAAAAGTTTAAAGCACAAGCCTAAATAAAAGCCAGCCAGGTGGAGCCATGTCCAGCCACACGTGGGGAAGAATCAGCCTTACTGCATTCTTTCCTGCCCACTAGAGATAGTTGCTAGGAAACCGGCCCCCTCCTCTAGGACAGCCAAACAAGGGAAGCCAGACAATTAATGGTTTGGGGGCCTTCCTATAGCCAACCAATTAAAAATGCAGCATCCTTTTATGTTTCAATCAATAGACACTTGCCAGGCAGGAATCCCCCTGCTTTGGGAATGCTGGGAGGGAAGACTCTTTAAATCACCCACCTAACCAGAGCATGAGGGTGTTGGCTTTCAACTGCATCAGTGCTGAGGGTGTGTGATCCCAAGCTAGCTTATAATAAAAGGATCCTCATGTGTTTTGCAATGAGTTCGACTCCTGGTGGTCTTTGGGGGTCTTGCGAGTCTGGCACAACAATGTATAAGTCATAGGAGATGGAGAAATTGAGATACCAATCTGGAAGCTCCATCCTGACTGCCTAGCTTTCACAGCACATGAAGGTGCTATGCATGTTACTGCAGAAGAGGAATAGTCAACAGTCTTACCTGGCTATGAACCCTTTCAGCTATAATAATGATGAACTGGCAGGATAGGCCCACTAGTGCAATACCTGCACAAGTAGCATGAGAATAACCAAACACTTTTTGCATGGACTTGACCTCCTTAACATGATAGAGCTCATTCCTGGTACAGCTAATTGGGTGAAAAAACTGTGGCTGGATAGGTCATGGGCCCTAGATTAGAACCTAGCACTAATATTTTTCTAAATAAATATAGTAGCTAATTATCCCCTAAGTTCTTTTCTTTATACCCATAGTGTAGAGCATTTCTCAACTCTCATCACAGAAACTACTTTTTATAGTAGATGGTGATTAATACAGAGACCTACAACTGGTCAACATGCAGAAAATAAGAGATCACTGTTAAGAGAGGACAGAAAGACTATAAGAGCCATAGGTATGAATGTCAAAAACAACAGCACCACTGCCTATAGGAACTCACAGCAGCTGTGACTGCATGCACACACCTGTAGAAGATTACGGAGCCAAAATCCCAGCCCAGATAGGGGTGAGAAGCATATGAAACCCCATTTTATCAGAGAAGTTACTGGTAACTGATAGCTTCTGAAGGATGGATAGTCAGTTTTCTTCAGGGATACTGTCATGTACAAGCACTACAAAGTAGGTTCAGTGGCCTTAAAAAGCAAGCACATAGTGTTGGAGGAAAAAATGGAAATTAGAGGGGAGGAAAAGGGGAGTGAATTTGACCAAAGCACATTATATGCATGCATGAAACATTCAAACAATAGAAAAAAGGCAAAAAGCTGAAGGGGAAACACATTCATGGGGATGTGAGAGTAGCTGACAGAGGAAATGTGAGGTTAATATAATTGTATTTTATTGTTTGTATGAATGAATTCTCAAGAAAAAGAAAAATTATAATAAAAACAAGCAATTAAATTTTTAAATCTTAAAAAGTAAAACCTATAAAAAAAAAAGTAAAACCTATTGAAAACATAAAAATTAAAGAGGACTATTATCTTATTTAAAAAGTGATTTCTAAGCTGGGCAGTGTTGGCTCATGCCTTTAATCCAAAAACTTGGGAGGGAGAGACAGACGGATCTCTGAGTTTAAGGCCAGCCTAGTTTATAGACCAAGTTCTAGGACTGGGCTACACAGAGAAACCCTGCGTCAACACCCCCCCCCAAAAAAAAAGCAAAATTGCTTTCTATTCTAATCTATAAAAAGGTATCATTTTATAAAACATCATACTATGTAATCTCTACCTTTTATAACCCCATTAAATATTTGTCACACTGACATTAAAAAACAAACTGGAGTTAAATTATTGAAAACCACATATCCTGTAAACAAAATAGTTGGGCACCAATTAATTTTAAAACAAAATTTTGCTATAGCACAGCTAGTAACCAATGCAAGTGTATCTCCCAGGCTATTGCCTGCTGCCCTCATGTCAACCCTCCCAGCTGCTGCGGCTTGGTAAATTTGGGGACTACACAAAATCTCAGTCCAGAGGAAACACTTTCAGCTCATGTTTGGTCTAAAGTCCTAAAGTCTTAACTGCTACTTTCTGGGCATCACTGGTTATCTCTTGCTGACCTTTTTGCTATTTTATACACATTTCTGTGTGCTACCTTAAAAAGAAAACTTACTTCTCAGTGACAATCTTGAGTGACAGGAACATAGGAATGTAACAAAGTATAACACTAAGATACATTTTACTATACAGTTGGTATGATATATTATTGAAAAATTGTAACTGACCTGTAACAGAAGTATGAACAGCTCCTCCTTTACCAAAGTAATTTTTCTTTTTAAGAGACTTGTTAAAACAGCCAGTGACAGCAGAAGAACCAGCAAGCCAGCACCCATTCTGTTTCAAAATATAATGCATGTTCAAACTTTTCCAAAGAAGCATACTAAAGACAGCATATGAAAACATGAGACATTTCACTCAGTTGTAGAATATCAAGCACGTTATTTAATCAACATGAAGTAGTAAAGCTGGCAGGGAATGATGGGAAAAAGCAGAGCAAGCACATGGCAGGGCTAGTTGTGACCACATTCCACAATTTGTTATCGTATATTTACCTCATTACCTTTTACCTTATTTCTCTAATTCATTCTTTTTCATTCATCAACTGCCACATTTCTTAAACTGAACTGGGCAAATACACAGAAGAGAATATAAAAGACAGCTAAACAAATGACTGTCAGCATCTGTGTGGCATATGCTGACTTAGAAAATGTATTCATACAAAGAAGGACAACAAGACTCCATCAGGCCATCCAGCTCTTTCCTGTCATTGACCTTGGTGTCTCCTCAGGCTGCTCTGCTGTAATGTAGGGCAGTGGGCTGAATGGTGTTGGGGAGTACCTCACTGTACAACTCAGCGTATATATGGTAAAGTAGCTGACTTCGTTTCTAGACCGTCAGGAAGACCATCACTGAAGTCACAGGTAACTATCTGTCAGGAATTTTAGCTTTCTTTCTTTCTTCATAAATATCTGAGTAATATAACTGAAAGTATGTCCAAGACACAATCTAGGACTCAAATTAAGAAAACTAAAAAAAAAAAAAAAAAAAAAAAAATTGAGTTTATTAGAGAAGCACAAATGCATGATTAGGTAAATAACCTAGAATACAGGTCATCTGATGGTCATTTGTTTTTATTCTTCAAATAATCTCTGAGAATCATAAGAAAAACATTAATACTCTAAGAATGTATTATAATAATAACTACAAAAATAGCTATGCAGAATAAAAAATTTTGCCTTTTCTCTTTCAAAAAATAAAGTGCAGCTTGAAGGCAGAGCCAAAATGGTGACTAGCACACACAGTTTCTGAGCTGCAGAAGAGCTGAATGCCTCAGTTGGTGAGTGGAAGGACTTCTGAAGCCAGGGAAATGACAGGTGAGGCTTTCTAAATGAACAGGGCACATCGCAGATGAGAACTCTGGTCTCGGGTCAGATCCTTTGATCTCCCGACAATCCCCTTTCTCGGAACTCCCTCTTCCTCAGCACAGCCAGCTCACCGAGATTCTCAGCTCAGAGCTCACTGCCTGGGGTCTGTAGTGGCTGAGGCGGGGCTCCTAGCCGCTCAGCTGCAACTGCCAGCTGTACCTGTCTTGGAGTCCCAGATCCGTGGCACCATCCTCCCAGAGTCCCAGGTCTGCTAGTGGCCATACTGACTACTCAGGGTCTCTCTGCCACTGACTGTACGGCCCGCCCAAACCCTTGGTGACAGATAATTCGCTATATAACCACCAAAGCCCAGCAGACCCATCATACAAGCCAGGCGCACCAGGCGCTGGGCCTCCCAGGCCTGGAGAGCACAGTGGAGGGTCCCCAGGACTTCCCAGAAGGTATCTGGACCAGCATCCTAGTCTCCAGCTACAGCTGGACTTCCTAACCTGGCGGCTGCAGCAGCACTGAGCTGGCGGAGCACTACAGTCCTCCTGCATAAGACCAAGCAGGGCCAACCCAGAGAGTAGAGAGCCTGGATACCCCGATCCTTGCTGATGTGACCTGCTTGAGAGTGAGTGCGCCCTTGAGTGTCTGCAGAGCCCCAGATCCAGGGGCCTTCTAAACTAGAAGCCAGGCATTGGACCCCTCCCACCCACATACCCACTGTGGGAAACAGAGGTTCTCTTGGTTCATTGAAGCCCCTGCTCTGCGGGTCAAACTGAGGAGTTCAAGCAGATAATGCCGGAAATTGCGCCACGACTATCACTACTGCCTGCTATATATACAGTGCATGCACAAATAACCCCCTAGAAGCCTGCAAGGCAGAGCCCCTCCCACACACTCAAGGGTTCGACATTCTCTATCACTCTATCCCTTAAGGCACATTTCTACCCTCTCTCTCTCTCTCTCTCTCTCTCACATGCCCGCATATGCTGTTTTCCGCCCCCGTACTTTTCCTCCCACAGGTACAGGTAAAGCACCAATGCACACGCTGAGGCCACAGGACCTCTCTAAGCTTCCTGAAGAACTCACCAGATGCTGGAGAGAGACAGTACCAGTCTGAACTGCAGAATCCAGAAACAAACAGGGAAGGTTTCAGATAAGCCAATGGCCAGGGGTAGGTGAAAGAACACATCCAACATAAATCAGGACATCATGACTTCACCAGCAACCCCCAAAATTGATGGATACTCCAACTCATTGGAAGCACAAGAAAATGACTTTAAAGCTATGCTTACCGAATTATTTGAGGCTCATAAAGAGGAAACAAACAAATCTCTCAGAGCAATAGCCATGCAAATTCAGACAGTTAAAGAGGAAATAAACAAATCTATCAAAGATTTGGCCAGTCAATTAGAGGCAAAGAAAGAGGAAATGAACAAAATTCTCAAAGAAACACAGGCAAGTATAGCCAAACAGAGGCACAAGTAAAGATACAATTAGTGGCTTATAGAGAGGAAATGAACAAAAAAATAGAGACCATTGTAAAGAGACACGTATCCACATTCAAACAGATAAAGGAAATGGTGCAAGGCATGAAAACAAAATTAGGATCAATAAAGAAAACACAAACTGAGAAATTCTTGGAGCTGGAGAATGTGGAGAAAAGATCAGGAACCACAAAGGTAAACATCACCAACAGAATACAAGAAATAGAAGAAAGAATCTCTGGTGCTGATAATATACATGCAGAAATTGATACTTCTCTCAAAGAAAAAGTAAAATCAGAAAAGTCCCAAACACAAAGCATCCAAGAAATCAAGGATGCCATGAAAAGAGGAAATCTAAGAATAATAGGAATTGACGAAAAAGAAGACTCCAGGCTCCAAGGGCCAGAAAATATTTTCAAGAAAATCATAGAAGAAAATTTTCCCAACTTAAAGAGATGTCCATAAATATACAAGAGGTCTACAGAACACCAAATAGACTAGACCAGAAAAGAAACACATCATGTCACATCAGAGTCAAAACACTAAATCTAAAGAACAAAGAAAAGATATTAAAAGCAGCAAGGGAAAAAGGCCAAGTAACATATAAAGGTAGACCTATCAGAATCACACCAGACTTCTCATCAGAAACTATGAAAGCCAGAAGGGCCTGGGCAAGTGTCATGCAGACTCTAAGAGACCACAGATGCCAACCCAGACTACTATACCCTGCAAAGCTGTCAAACAACATAGATGGAGAAAACAAAATATTCCATGACAAAACTAAATTTATGCAATATCTACACAGCAAACTAGCCCTACAGAAGATACTAGGAAGAAAACTCCAACCCAATGAAAACAACTTCACCCAAGAAAACAGAGCACACAGATAATATCCCAACAAAAATTAAAAGAAAACAAGTAATGAATCACAGTAAGACCACCAACTCCAAAATAAAAGGAACTAACGTTAATTGGTCACTATTATCTATCAACATCAATGGACTCAATTCTCCAATAAAAAGACACAGACTAACAGAATGGGTACAGAAACAGGATAGAACATTCTGCTACATCCAAGAAATGCACCTCTGCAACAAAGATAAACACTACCTCAGAATAAAGGACTGGAAAAGGTTTTTCAAGCAAATGGACCCAGAAAACAAAATGGAGTAGCTATCCTAATATCTAATAAAATAAACTTTCAACCAAAATTAATCAAAAAAGATGAGGAGGGACACTACATTCTCCATCAAAGGAAAAATCCACCAAGAGGATATCACAATTCTGAACATCTAAGCCCCAAATACAAGAGTGCCTACATTCATAAATGAAACATTAAAAGTTAAATCCCACATCGATCCCAACACCTTAATAGTGGAATATTTCAACACCCCACTTTCACCAAGGGACAGATGATCTAGACAGAAGCCTATAAAGGAAATAAAGGCACTTACAGAGGTCCTAAATCAAATGGACCTAATAAAAGTCTACAGAACTTTCCAACTAAACTCAAAAGAATATACCTTCTTTTCAACACCTCATGGAACCTTCTCCAAAATAGACCATATAGTTGGTCACAAAGCAAGCCTCAACAGATACAAGAAGATTGAAATATTCCTCTGTATTCTATCTGACCACCATGGACTAAAGCTGGACCTCAACAACAATGGAATTAGAAAAAAGCGTACAAGCACATGGAAACTGAACAACTTGCTGCTCAATGACAGCTGGGTTGCTGCGTTAAGGAACAAATAAAGAAAGAAATTAAAGACTTCCTAGAATTCAATGAAAATGAAGGTACAACATACCCTAATTTATGGGACACAATGAAAGCAGTGCTCAGAGAAAAATTCATAGCACTAAGTGCCCTCAAGAAGAAATTTGTGACATCTTATACAAGCACCTTAATGGCCCAACTGAAAGCCCTAGAAAGAAAAGAAGCAAATATATCCAAGAGGAGCAGACGGCTGGAAATAATCAAACTCAGGGCAGAAATCAATCAATTAGAAACAAATAAAACTATTCAAAGAATCAATGAAACAAAAAGCTGGTTCTTTGAGAAAAATCAACAAGATAGACAAATGCTTAGCCAAACTAACTAAAAGGCAGAAAGAAACTATCCAAATCAGCAAAATCAGAAATGAAAAGGGGGACATAACTGCAGACACGGAGGAAACCCAAACAATCAATAGGTCGTACTACAAAAGCCTATATGACACAAAATTCAAAAATCTAAAAAAAATGAACAATTTTCTTGATAGATTCCACCTACCAAAATTAAGTCAAGATCAGGTAGAAAGATTGAATAGTCCTATATCCCCCAAGGAAATTGAAGCAGTCATCACAATCTCCCTTCCAAAAAAAGCCCTGGGCCAGATAGATTCAGCGCAGAATTCTACCAGACCTTCAAAGAAGTGCTAACTCCAATTCTCTCCAAACTATAACACAAAATAGAAACAGAAGGAACATTACCAAACTCATTCTATGAAGCCACAGTCACCTTGATACCTAAGCCACACAAAGACCCAACAAAAAAAAAGAACTTCAGACCTATCTCTCTTAGGAACATTGGTGCAAAAATACACAATAAAATACTTGCAAACCAAATCCAAGAACACATCAAAGATATCATCCACCATGAAAAAGTAGGGCTTCATCCCAGGCATGCAAGGGAGGTTCAACATACGGAAATCCATCAATGTAATTCACCACATAAACAAACTGAAGGAGAAAAACCACATGATCATTTCCTTAGATGTTGAAAAAGCATTTGACAAAGTCCAACACCCATTCATGTTTAAAGTCTTGGAGAGATCAGGAATATAAAAGGCACATACCTAAACATAGTAAAGGCAATATACAGCAAGCCTATAGACAACATCAAAGTCAATGGAGAGAAACTTAAATCAATCCCACTGAAATCAGGGACAAGGCAAGGCTGCCCACTCTCTCCATATCTCTTCAACATAGTACTCAAAGTCCTAGCTAACACAATAAGACAACTAAAGGAGATCAAGGGGATACAAATCAGAAAGGAAGAGGTCAAAGTTTCACTATTTGCAGATGATATGATAGTACACATGAGCGACCCCAAAAATTCAACCAGAGAACTCCTTCAGCAAAATGGCTGGATACAAAATCAACTCAAAAACGTCAGAAGTCCTTCTGTATACCAAAGACAAAAGGGCCGAGAAAGAAATTAGGGAAACAACACCCTTCATAAGAGTCACTAATAACATAAAGTACCTTGGTGTGACACTAACCAAGCAAGTGAAAAACCTGTTTGAAAAAAAAACTTTAAGTCTCTGAAGAAAGAAATTGAAGATCTCAGAAGATGGAAAGATCTCCCGTGCTCAAGGATTGGTAGGATTAACATAGTGAAAATGGCCATCCTGCCAAAAGCAATCTACAGATTCAATGCAATTCCCAGCAAAATACCAACACAATTCTTTACTGACCTTGAAAAAAAGATTCTCAGCTTCATATGGTGAAAGAAAAAAACCCAGAATCTCCAAAACAATCCTGTACAACAACAGATCATCTGGAGGTATCTCCATCCCTGATCTCAAGCTGTACTACAAAGCAATAGTAATAAAAACTGAATAGTTTGGCATAGAGATAGAAAGGAGAATCAATGGAACCGAATAGAAGACCCAGAAATAAACCCACACACCTATGAATACTTGATTTTTGACAAAGAAGCCAACACCATTCAATGGAAAAAAAGACAGTATCTTCCACAAATGGTGCTGGTCTAACTGGATGTCTACATGCAGAAAAATAAAAATAGATCCATATTTATCACCCTGCACAAAACTAAAGTGGATCAAAGACCTCAACATAAACCCAGATACTCTAAATCGGTTAGAAAAAAAAGTGAGGAAGAGCCTAGAACTCATTGGTACAGGAGACAACTTCCTGAACAGAACACCAACAGCACAGGCTCTAAGAGCAACAATGAATAAATGGGACCTCATGAAACTGAAAAGCTTCTGTAAAGCAAAAGACACTGTCGTTACAACAAAATGACAGCCTACAGACTGGGAAAGGATCTTCACCAACTCTATATCTGACAGAGGGCTGATATCTAGAATATATAAAGAACTAAAGAAGTTAAAAAGCAATAAATCAAATAATCCAATTAAAAAAATGGGGTAAAGAGCTAAACAGAGAATTCTCTGTAGAGGAATACAGAATGGCAAAGAAACACTTAAAGAGATGCTTAACATCCTTAGCCATCAGAGAGACGCAAATCAAAATGTTCCTGAGATTTCACCTTACACCCATCAAAATGGCTAAAATCAAAAACTCAAATGACAACACATGCTAGAGAGGTTGTGGAGAAAGGGGAACCCTCCTCCATTGCTGGTGGGAATGTAAACTGTTACAACCACTTTGGAAATCAATCTGGTACTTTCTCAGAAAATTAGGAATAGTGCTTCCTCAAGACCCAGCTATACCATTCTTCGGCATATATGGAAAAGTTGTTTAAGTACACAACAAGGACATTTGCTCAATCATGTTTGTAGCAGCTTTATTTGTAATAGGCAGAACCTGGAAACAACCCAGATGTCCATCAATGGAGGAGTGGATCTAGAAATTGTTGTATTTTTACAGAATGGAATACTACTCAGCAATCAAAAATGAGGAAATCATGAAATTTGCAGGCAAATGGTGGGATCTAGAAAAGATCACTCTGACTGAGGAATCCCAGAAGGAGAAAGACACACATGGTATATACTCACTTATACAGACCTATAAGATATGATAAACATAATGAAATCTATATACCTGAAGAAGATAAACAAGAAAGAAGACCCAGGGTAAGATAATCAATCCTCCCTTAGAAAGACAAATGGCATGTGCATTGATGTAGGAGAAAACAAGTAATAGGACAGGAGCCTACCACAGAAGGCCTCTGAAAGACTCTACCTAGCAGCGTATCAAAGCAGATACTAAGACTCATAACCAAACCTTTGACAGAGTGCAGGGAATCATATGAAAGAAGGGGAAGTTAGTATGACGTAGAGAGGATAGGAGCTCCACAAGGACCAAATATATCTGGGCACAGGAGTCTTATATGAGACTGTTTATCCAACCAAGGTCCATGCATGGATATAACCTAGAACCCCTGCTCGGATGTAGCCCATAGTAGCTCAGTAACCAAGTGGGTTACCCTAGTAAGGGGAACAGGGACTATTTCTGACAGAAACTCATGGCAGGCTCTTTGACCTCCCCACCCCCCAAGGGAGAAGCAGCCCTGCTAGGCCACAGAGGAGGACTCTGCAGCCAGTCCTGAAGATACCTGATAAAACAGGGTCAGATGAAAGGGGAGGAGGTCCTCCCCTATCAGTGGACTTGGAGAGGGGCAGGGAGGAGATGAGGGAAGGAGGATGGGATTGGGAGGGAATGAGTGAGCGGGACACAGCTGGGATACAGAGTTAATAAAATATAATTAATAATAAAAATAGAAAATTAAAATAAAATAAATTGCAAGTAATTAATTAATTAATTATTTAATTAATTGCATTTTAACTCACTGGCAACTGCTTTGCTTTAGTACACAGGGCTTACAGTAACACTATATACCTGTCTTCTTTCTCTTCTTATTTTATCCTTAAATGTTTCACTTATCTGTTTCTGCAATCAAGAGGATGAAATTGGTATGGGAGAGTAAATAGAGACAGAACTTTCTCCATGAACTAAGAATAAAACTGCAAATAATCACAGGAAACCAAAATGAATTTAAGATTAATAGAAATTTAAATCAAGTTTAAAGAGAAAGATGCAAGTGGAAATTTTCTATGGAGATAGATCATTTATACCATTTATTCTTTCAGCATATCTTCTCCCTAACTATGTCAATAGCGCTTGAACAGCACAAATGGACAGAGGCTGATATAAGACATGAAAGGGTTTTACAAAGGCACCAGAAGAATTCAAAGGACAATCTGCATCAATACATAAATAAATAAAAGTATTTGAATTTAGTTTCTATTTAAGCTTGACAAAATTCCAAAAATTTTAACTGTGAAAGTCTGGCTTAGATGGTGTGGTTTTATAATTCAATACAATTATTGGGCTCGATTATAAACCGCATTCCTAAGACAATTCCTGATTAAGTCTGTTGTTGTTGTTGTTGTTAGAAAGCAGGAAAGTCAACAGGCAAAGAAATGACATAATTTCTTAAATTAACACACTTAAAAATATTCAGTTAATCTTTGTACTGTTAAAAACAAACAGATCCATCTTTATCTATTAAAGGTTGGGTTAAACTGCTTTTTAAAAATGCCTAGAGCACGCAGAAGTAAGCAGCAATGGTAACTACGTGATTTATTAAAAAAAGAAAAAAGAAAGGAATGGGGTGGTATACATGCCTACAATCCCCGGACACAGAAGGCTTTAGAATATATCATAGAATAAAGAATGTTTTTTTATACAATTTGAATGGTTAAACATAGAAAAACTGCCTAGCAAGTACAAGGTCCTGGGGTTCATTCCTAGTTGTACAGACAAAACAAAATAACACAACACAAAATAAATGAAAACTTTCAAACTATATAGATTTTTTCTCATGAAAAAATTAAATTAAAATAAGACAAATTTTCATTTTCAGTGGCACTTGATTATGGATACACTCAAAGACAACATCTGAAAAACAGAAGACTTTCACGTGTAATTAAATTCTTTAATATTTAAAATAAAGAAAATCTACACTATGAGCTGGGGTGGCTCAGCAATCAAGAGTACTTTTCGCTCCAGCAAAGGATCCCAGTTCACTTGCCAGCACCCACATCAGGTGGCTCCCAGACACCTATAACCCAGATCCAAGGGATCTCACATCCTCATATGGCCTTCATGGATACCCATATACATATGGCACAAGAGAGAGAATTGTCTTTAAATGTCGTAGTATCAATGACAAATTCTATAGGAATGCAAGATAATATTGTACATACACTAGAGAAAGGTCCGGCTTTCTACCCACAACAGGCATCAGTGGGAACACTGCTAGAAGTAATGAGAAGAAAGCCCAACTCAGGCAGGTAATCTACAATCAAGAAAAAATGTATTTAGACAAATATGGTAGAAAAAGAAACAGAAATCTGTTTTTGGCATCCCACACACTACATAACTGAAACGAAAAGCAAAAGCTGTCTGGTATTTATTTATTATTTATACTGTGTTAGTTACTTTTGTAATGACAAAATGCATGAAAGGAAGCAACTTAAGGAAGGAATGATTTGTTTTTGCCTTCCTAGATCCACAGATGGAGATCATGATGGAGAAAGTCATGACAGCCAGCAAGAGCCTGAGACACTTAGCTACACTGCAAGCAGTCAAGAAGCAGAGAAAAATCAATGTCGTGGCTCAACTTTGGCTTTTCTTCTTTTCTTTTATTATAATCCAGTAGTTCAGGTGGGACTTTTCAGCTTGTTTATCCTGATTTAGAAAATCCCTCAGACATTCGAAAACCTCGTTTCTACAGTGATTCTTTTATTTTTAAATATTGACCCATTTTTTAAATAATTTTTTTCAAAGATTTATTTATTATTATTTATACTATGCAGGCAAGAAGAGGACACCAGATATCACTATAGATGGTTGTGAGCCACCATGTGGTTGCCATCTCTCCAGCCCTCTACAGTGATTCTTAATCCCATCTGGCTCACAGCCAAGATCTACCATTACAAATATGGTTACCTTAAATTACTATTTGTTTTGGGTTTGTTTATTGTTTGAAATTTTTACACATGTGCTTTGGTCAAAATCCCTCCCAACTTCATGTGCTTTTTAAAAAACACAGTCTACTTATTGCTACTTCCCTGGAAAAGAACTGTGTGAATGGTACACAGGAGTTTACTGCTCAGACTGGAGCTTGGAGTGTGGATCTCTTAGCCATTCTGCTGCTCTTAGCAGTGCCCAGACTTCTTCCTCTCCAGGTACCAGAAGCTCCATGAGTGCTCCAAATAAGCCAGCTTTGCCATATAGCCTCTCTACATCTCTAATTCCGTCAGAAACATACACACATACACACATGCACGCGAACATACACAAAAACATATAAATCAGAGAGACTGAAAGTTGATGTCAGCCCTCCTTTCTAAAGGACCTGGCCCATTGTATGTGGGTGCATTCCACTCCTTTGTTTAAAAATAAACAATTCTTTGAGTAAACACATATCAACCCCAAGTATTTACTAGTCTGTCCTGCCAACATGAGTACTTATACCTTTGCTCGGGTCCACAGCTGAGTAAGAAACGGCCAACCTGCAAACACAATCAGTCCAGCTGTCAGCATGCAACGGTAGAAGAAGCTGAGCACCTGGTGATAAATTGCAAAGATGAGCAGTAAGGTTACTTAGGGAACAGGACAGTAGCCTACAACAGAGGGCCTCCGAAAGGTTCCACCCAGCACTGTATCAAAGCAAATGCTGGGACTCATAGCCAAACTTTGGGCAGAGTGCAGGGAATCTTATGAAAGAAGGGGGAGATAGTAAGACCTGGAGAGGACAGGAGCTCCACAAAAAGAGCAACAGATCCAAAAAGTCTGGGCCCAGGGGTCTTTTCTGAGACTGATACTCCAGCCAAGGTCCACTCATGGAGATGGCCTGGAACCCCTGCATAGAGGTAGCCCATGGCAGTTCAATGTCCAAGTAGGTTCCACAGTAATGGGCACAGGGACTGTGTCTGACAGGAACTGACTGGCCTGCTCTTTGATCACCTCCCCCTGAAGGGGGAGCTGCCTTACCAGGCCATAGAAGAAGACAATGAAGCCACTCCTGATGAGATCTGATAGACTAGGATCAGAGGGAAGGGGAGGAGGACCTTCTTTATTTGTGGACCGGGGGAGGGGCACATGTGGGGTAGAAGGAGGGACGGTGGGAGTGGGAGGGGAGGAGGAAGGGAGATACAGGGGGGATACAAAGTGGATAAACTGTAATTAATAAAAATAATTTTAAAAAAGACCAGCCATATAGAAACGCACTAAGATACCCAGACATATAATCCACTTTACTTACCAGTACTTCAATGCCGAAGATAAAAGTAAGCAAGTAGTCAACAAAACGGCTCAGAGGAAAAGTCAATAGTGATGCAACCAGGTCTTGAATAACTTGGTATCTGTTTAAGATGATTTACAAAAAGATTCCTTATAATTTGTATAACATCCTAGAATTAGTAAGATAATGCAAAAACTAAGAACTTCACAAAGCTAAAAATCCCAGAAGTTTCCATTCATAAATTATTTAAATTTTAAGATAAACTGTAACATTTTGTTCTAACAACTTTGTTTACTTTTATTTGTGGAAATCTGTAAGTATTTTAGGAAAAATGATGACAAGCATTTGCTTAATTTTCATGAGTGATTTTTGTATGACCTCAGTTTAAACAAAGGTACATGTATTACAGATAAATCAGAAATAAAATTAAATGAATGCAAATATATATAAATTGAAAACAAAATACTGAAACTCATGAGGTTGACTTTCTATCTATCACTGAGCTATACCCGCAGCCTTCTAAGGGAAAGTCTTAAATGCACTTATTTATTGGCCTATTTATTTGCAGTACTGAGGACTGAACCTAGGACTCTATACATACACATATCGGACATCCACTCTGACGCGAAGCTGAAACCCCTGCCTTTTCCTTTAAACTTTATTTAGTCATCCAGGCTGGTCTTAAAATGCCAGTTTTTGTGCCTTACCCTCCCGAGGAGATGGAATTACAGACATGCACCACTACTCCCAGCTTAATTGTACTTTTTAACTGAGCCAAATAACCTTTTCCAAACCCAATATAAGATGTCATTAATTGTACACTAATTGTAATTGAGAATTTATAACCACCAAAAATATATTACATACTTGAGTACATTTTGCATTTCATCACTAAGAAAAAAAACATTAGCATTTGTAGAGCATTAAGTAGGTAATTATAAAAGGCCAGTGTCATTCAGCTTATGACCTTTTTCTGATTGAAAACAATGGCTATAGACTAAATGATATCACACTGTTAAGCAGCCATCTACGGAAAAAAAGTTCGTACCAGAAAGAGAATATCTCTTTCATTTTTAACTGTGAATAAGCCAAGAGGTAAATGAAGTCATTTTGGAGGGGTCTGATTCTAGAAAAAAATGTGATGAAATATTTATTTATTTGTTTGTTTGTTTGTTTATTTATTTACTGGGTGTTATGAGTGTGGGTGTCTGCTCCACAGTGTGCATCGACAATGGAGGTCAGAGAAACAGTTGTAGGAATCTGCTCCCTCCTAATTACCTCGTGGGAACCAAGTGCCTTGGAGCCATCTAGTCAGCTTGAAAACTCACATTTTTTGTTTTATTTTTCATGCCATCTATTAAAGACATGAAATAAAACATCTGCAAAATCACATCTTCCCTTACAATTTTATACATATATTATCTTTACAATTAGGCTATTTAATAATTCAGAAGGCGTTCCATAATAGAACAGAATTTACTACCTGGCTGGGAAACCTTTTAGAACATTCTGTAACCAGAGAAATGTCAGAAAAACAGGTGAGCAAACTAAGCAAATAAACAGTCTTGCTCCTTTTACATGGTGAAGTCACAGT
The DNA here is from genome assembly GCF_907164565.1 of Psammomys obesus. NCBI lineage: Eukaryota > Metazoa > Chordata > Mammalia > Rodentia > Muridae > Psammomys > Psammomys obesus. The sequence continues at coordinate 48,180,493 of NW_026585504.1, read as the reverse complement.
GTTCTTTGCTCAGAACCCTTTTTTTCCTTTATATTTAAAGATATTTGAAGCATTTCCACATTTTATTTATTATATGTTAATATCTTTTATAAGGTAGTAGTAGTCAAAGCTACAGTCAACAAACATTACAATAAAAATATATACTGTCAGCACACACGTTAACCAGTTGCTTTGTTTTGTTTGTAGGCAGCTTTTCCCTATGAAGCCCAGACCTGGAAATGCAGATCACCCTGAGTCTGTCTCCCCAGTCAGCTTAAAACCTGACTATCTTCCTTTCCAGGGTGACTATAATAGTAAGAAGCTACTTTTAGGCCATGGTGAGGAAGTTCTTGAAGACAGAACCACAGTATATGTGAATAGTGTAGGGTCTCTGTCAGCACACATTAATAGATTTGATATAATTACAAAGTTTCATTAATTTGATGGCTAAGAAAGGAAAAGTAAGATGTATAGAAAGAAAACACACAAATCTTGCAAAACTGAAGAAACTCTGAAATACAAGATGACAAAACAAATTCAAGATGCAAAGTACTCATGACACAGCACAGTAATATTAATTATGTTATTTTATTCTCTATTTTCACACTCAAAGAAAAGAACAGGTCACTGCTTCTTCAAGGAAACATAGGTGAAGACAAAAGGATAACACAAAAGGGATGCTTAATATGCAGCCTTATGCAGTTGTAAATGAATTGAAGACAACTGGGACATCTGAGAGTATTACAGCCATCATTTATGACTTATGCTATAGAAATATAGTGAATTTTGCATACAGAATTAACTGCTAGTAAGTAGAAAACAAAGCAGAAAGGCATGATACTTACTCTCTTAGAACTGCATACCATATTGGCACTGGCAGCAAGCAATACACATAGTAAGTCCAGGGACAGGCTTGGATCAGCAGAAAGCATGCTACTAAGACACCAATAGCTACAAAGCTACATGGTAGGAGGTGGTGTGGCTTCTGAAAATGAAACACAACACTCAAATACATCCAAACCTATGTTGATTAATAGTTTCAAGAGTTTACAAAGAGGAAAAATATCTTCTTTCTATGTTTCCATAACTAGATGATTAATCAGAGTTCTTTCAAAATAAAAAAAAAAAAATTCTGTCATTTGAAAGTGACAGCATATCAGGACAGAAACTGGCTATCCTAGAATTAGGCAATTCTCTGACACAGAGTGGCAATGGGCCTAAAGTTGGTTTGTAAATAACTCATTCAGAGCTCTGAACATAGTTCATCTTGGAAAAGTTCTTTTTTTATATGCATAAGTTTTGAGCCATTTCTGTGGCTAGCTCACAAGCCACACAATGAAACATTCTTCATTTGGAACACTTTCTGCATATTCAAGCTCCAACCTGCCATGCTGCCCACTTGACTCTCTCCCATTGCCTAAACACAGTTGGTTCCTTCATCCATATTTACACTCCTCAACCACCTGCCGAATAAAGAATCCCCTAATGTTAGTCACTAGTGCCAACTTCACCAAGGCTCCTTGATGCTCTGGGCCAGGTGTGAGTGCAAGGGGTCCGGGATACAGTCCCACTGGGGGAAGGGTACATTTTAGGGAAGTTACAATGCTAAGAACTAGAGTTCTGAGGTATGCAGCAGCCACTACAACATGGTACAAAGTACACTAAGTGCCTTCAGAAGACGTTAGATATGCCTAGAGAGAAAAAAAGGAACTGGGTGGCAGGGGAAAAGGGGGAGTGCTCTTCTGTCTCCTTTCTATGTTTAATGTTTCCTCAGCCTGTTAGCTTAGATAAAAGCAGTGGGAATTAAAAACCTCTTTCTGGAAATACACAAAATTTAAGGAGGAAGAAGAAAATATTAAGTAATTCCCATGCTGTTTTGATGTTTTTCTCTACTGGCATAAAATCTTATGGAGTAAGGATCAAGGATGTTAGGACTGCTGTAAAAGAGGCTGAAGCACGGCACTGTAACTAAGAATGAGATATTCATAAACTGGCCATGATACTGTGATGGGTGAACTTAGTTGTCAGCTTTATACACATGGAACGAGGGAACCTCAAATGAGGAACTGCTTCCAACAGATTGGCTTGCCAGCATATCTGTGCAACATTTTCTTAATTAACAACTAATATGGGAAAGATCAATTCAAAATACAAAGCTTTTCTTAGAAAAAGTTTTGTTTTATCCATAATACGGGAACAATAAACTTATGCATATTTATCAGAGTTGGTAATAAAAGTCAGATTACAAAGGGCTTAACAAAGTAACTAGAATGTTATTGCTGCTTAATAAATGATGGCTCTTATTTTTATTCTCCTTTACATTAATCTAAGAAATTATAGAATCTCTCAGTAATAGCACAAGAAATAAAGAAAACAGAGGTCCAATAGCAAGTATGTGAGGGAAAGAAGGGCATATTTAAATAAGTGTGGATAGACGAGAACTCAAAAATTGAAAGGGGCTAAGACTGCAATTGATTGTAAGAGATAAGAACTCATTCACACTATTTTGAAAAGAGTAAAATAATAAATGAAATATATGAGAGTGTCTAAAAAACAATTTGACTATCCTAGAGTTGATACAATATGGTCAAATTATCTAAACCTCAATCTCCCTTCCATATTATGAGAATCATAAAATCACCAAAATCGCAGTAAGGTTAACCCTAACTGAAAACATTCATAAAGCATCCAGGGTATGCTACACTTGGAAAAGATGGAGATCAATAAAGATAAGCTTCCCTTTTCTTGTAATATTCAACCTGTTTGAATTTTTCTCCTCTTACTACAGTCTGAACTTCCAGCAAAAAGGTGGAGAAACAACTCAGTGTCTAACAGTATATATTGCTCCTGCAGAGGACCCAAGTTCATATACCAGCTTCCATTCTAGACAGCTTACAACCACCTGTAACTCTAGCACCAGGAGATCTGGTGCATCTGACTTCCACAAGCTTCAGCAGTCACCTCCACATACCCTCCTACACACATACAGACACATAATTAAAAATAAGTCTTAAAAAATAAACTTACACCAGACTTACTTTTTTACTGTTATCAAAATGACAGATTCTCTTTTATTTAAAATATGATAGTCCTTGTATCATCTTAAACACATACAGTAAGGTAGTATGATATACCAATGCCATGGAAGGTGGCTATGTGTGTTTGTTTCTTACCTACTTTAATACTGTGACTTTTCATGGTAAAATCTGAATCTTGTATTTCTCTGTAGAACAACTCGCACTGTACTGTACCCTCAATTAAATACTGACTGCACTATCAAATTAATAAACAAAAAGAAACTATCAATCATGAATTCTTCACATGTTAACAACAATCTTTTTTTTTTCAATATTCTGAACAGCAAGAAAAAAAAAAAGCCATCTTTAGCACAAAGGCTCAGATTTCAGTCCCCTACAACCTGGCTGGGAGGCTCTTACCAAGTTCGTTAATTTCCCTTAGTTCAGTCTCATCTTTTGTAAACAGAAGTTAGAATGCACAGTTAGAAGACTGCAGTATTCATTTCAAGAACTCAGTAGAATTCCCAGATATATCTCTCCATTTCAAAACATAGCCATTTCTGTATATTTCCCTAACATGTAGGATATAATTCCCATTACAGCAAACTTCAAACACAATGAAATAATTAAAATTACTTGGAAGAAATTATTTAAGATGCATTATAGAACTTTTAAAAATTGAAATTAAACAATAATGTTCTTCTCTACATTATAGACAAATGAAATATAAAATGGTACAGGTTATCACTAAAAATGTTATTTACAGACTATTACTATTAAAAATATACTAGCAAAAGACATTACTTTTTAGAAGATTTGGATGGTAAGAGTTATTAGAGAGAAGAAAGCAAAGGAAATGGAGGTAGGATATTCTGCCCAGTGAATGACAGTCAGCAACATACTTTAAGATAGGGAAGTGCTTTAATGCATAAAACCATTTATGTACTGTTATTTCCTCTGTTTAGAGCAGTGATTTCCAACCTGTGGGTAGCAACCCCTTTGAGGGCTTGAATGACCTTTTCAGAGAGATTACCTGAGATCATCAGAATATATATTTGCATTATGTTTCATGACAGTAACAAAAGTACAGCTATAAAGTAGCTATGAAAATAATTTTATAGTTAGGGGTCACCACTATAAGGACCTGTATTAAAGGATCACAACTTTAGAAAGGTTGAGAGCCACTGGTTTAGAGGCTTGAGCTTTTCCTTTCATTTAAAGCACAATAAATCTTAAATGAAGGTTAAAAAAAAAGCATACATTTTAAGGACTCACTAAAATTCCTAGATATATCTACTAAAACATAGTCATTTCTGTGTATTTTCCTAACATGCAGAAAATAATTCACATTACAGCCAACTTCAAATACATTGGAGTAATTAAATCATTCATTGTTTAAAATATTTATTTTTATTTTATGTGTATGAGTGTTTGCTTCAATGCTATGCACATGCCTTGTGCCCGTGGAGGCCAGAGGTAGGGGCTCAGATTCCCAGGAACCGGAATTACAAACAGTTATAAGTCACCACATGGGTGCTGCAAACTGAACCTAGGTTCTTGATACTACTTAGCCTGGGCTCTTAACCTCTGGGCCACCTTTCCAGCCCCAATTAAATCATTGTTAAATAAGGTTTTAAAAAAAACTGTAAATTTATAATGTCAGAAAGCTAAAAGAGGAAAAAATTCAGAGAAGCATAAATATTACTTTAAAAGAATATTTAAAACAATGAATTTACTGTGTCTAGATCTTAATATGAGCTAATGATAAATATATTGCTTTGAAGTGGTTTGTTTTATTTTATATTTCTGTTTTTATGAGATAGGTTTTTCTGTGTATGCCTGGCTGTCCTGGTATGTGTTCTGTAGATGAGCATGCCTTGAACTTAAAAATCCACCTGCCTTTGCCTCCTGAGTACTGTGATGAAAACTGTGCACCACCACAACCAGCTTGAAGAGGCTTTAAAAAACATAATTTCTTTAATGTGTCTATGTATGTGCCTGCATAAATTTATGTGTCATTTGTAATGATGTCCAGGGAGGCCAGAAAATACCAGAGTCCTTGGAACTGGAATTCTAGGTGGTTGTGAGCTATCTGATATGGGCACTAGGAACTAAACTCTTGTCCTCAGCAACAGCAGCAAGCACTCTCAGCCTCTGAGCCATGTCTCCAGGTTAGCGTCTGTATAGCCTATCTTAGAAGTATGTGGAATACTTACACTGAGTAGTTACTTAAAAAAAAAAAAAAGAAAAGAAAAAGAACAGTATCATTAAGACTACTACAGAAGAACTTATTCATATGCATTTCTTTTAAAAGAGCCAGTGTTATCAATGTATCCTCTTTGTCACTGAAAACAACAAAAAACACAAGAAAAGAAAAAAGAAGAAAGAAAAGACAAGACACATCACTTCATGTAGTCTTACAATATTCTGAATTCACTTTGCATTATTTGATTCAGTTTCTTAGTTTATAGTCCTGCTGACACTATCATATGAATCTCTGTTACATCTGAACTTACCTTATCTTCCTTCCTAATGCCTCTTGGGATATTAGAATGAGATCTGATGATTAACAAAGAAGTGTAAGATGTCCATCCCACAAAACCAGCTGCAACACTGATGCCCAAAAAGAGTCTGTCATAAGTGTGATAATAGGACAATCCTTTCAATGCTAGATCAATCAATTCCTCACAGAGGGAGACCTATGGGGACAAAACATATATAAACTTGTACAGTGAAACAACGAAAACCAAGTTTCTCACGCCACAGAAAACTGGCATTTCATAGAGGCATACCACTACAGTAGAATAGAGTGAGTAACTCTAGATAAGAGTAAGATTCTCAGCAGACTTCCACTGAGAGGATCTTCTTGGAAAATATGAAAAAAATCTCAGAATAAAACATACTTTTTATTTTGGGAAGATAGGGCATTTTAATAGAATTCATCTTATCTGTGATCTACTTACTGTTTTAGAGTAATTTATTATGCAGAAGTGGTCCTCAGATGACATACACAGGAAATAAATGTTCTCTAGTATATATCTCAAATAATGGAAATGCCCATATGTATATACATATGTAAGCATGTATGCATATGTATGTATTTTACTTTCATATCATATGCAAGTCTATGATAAAATGTCACCAAAATAACCATATGTTAGAGAAGAACAGTTTAGTGAGCTGGGGATGTAGTTTAGTGAGCTGGGGATGTAGTTAAGTGGTAGAATGCTGACCTAGCATATGAGAGACCCTGCGCTCAAATACCACCAGGGAAAAACCTAAATTTAAAAATCATAATTAAAAAAATTACAAGTACAGATACTGGTAATTAGGCACTTTTTAAAAATAGAAGTAGAATTTTTAGTGAGGCACAGTGACAAGGTCTGCAATGCCAACTTCTTTAGAGGATGAGCTAGGACAGTTTTGACACTAGCCTGCTCAACTGAGCAATTTCCGTCTAAAAAATCAAATAAGAAATGTAAGTAAGTAGACAAATTGATAAATAAATAAAATAGGGCTGGGGTGCAGCTCAATAATAGAGTGCTTACTTAGCATGCACAGGACCCTATGTATTAAGTACATTAGCCTGTAATGTAAATACAATACAATATGATACAATACAAAACAACACAATACAGAAATAACAGTGGGGCAGAAATGACTAGAGTCAAAGCTTTGGTATGAATATGGTGCTATAAGTGGCAAATGTGGTGCTCTATCCCGTAATAAGGTTGATGGTTACTCGAACTTAATTTTCTCATTAAAAATAAAAAATAAAATAAAAGCATCAATATAGTTTCTTTCTAAAGACAAGCTAGAAGACTGTAGCCACTGATTCCCTGAAGGGGGGGGGGTCTCTGAGGCTAAAGTCCCGTGCCAAGAAACCCCCTAGCCTGCCTGATGTGCTCCCCATGCACCGCTCACCCTGCCCTGACCCCAAGGCCTATATACTTACTACTTCATCAAATTTTTCTTCTTTTATATAAGATCGTGCTTTTCTTAAAATGTCCAGCTGTTGAGAATCAGAGAGCAACCTACAAAAGAAACGAAAGAACAGTTTTAGTGTTTCCTTATTTGGTTTCTATCATGTCTTGTTTTGTATTCTTTCTTTCTATCTATCTATCTATCTATCTATCTATCTATCTATCTATCTATCTATCTA
>NW_026585504.1:48147481-48173325 GCF_907164565.1 Psammomys obesus | reverse complement strand
CTATCTATCTATCTATCTATCTATCTATCTATCTATCTATCTATCTAATCTATTCATTCATTTATTTATTACATATACAGTGCCTGCAACCCAGAAAAGGGCATCAGATCTCATTATAGATGGTTGTGAGCCACCATGTGGTTGCTGGGAATTGAACTCAGGACCTCAGAAAGCGCAGACAGTGCTCCTAACCTCTGAGCCATCTCTCCAGCCCCCTCTTGTTTTGTATTCTTATTTGAAAATAGACAGTAAAAATTAAGAAAAAAGAAAACAAAACCAAATAAAAATGAAAAAGAAAGGAAACATTAGGTTAAACTTTACCATGGCTGGCTATGGTTACTTAGTTTTCTTGACCCCATCAAACACAAAGCCTTGGACATGATAAGCAAGTGTCCCACTGATGAGCTATACCCTGATCTCTGACTCAAGTTTCCAACACCAACTACATTTATGAAATCTATATAAAGTGTTATAGTCAATAAAAAATGATGTTGGGCTATATATTATTTATTATTTTTTTGCCCTATCATTATTATAATAGTATTATCTAACCTGCTATCACACCTGTTAGATTTTATAAAATATTTCAATCTACGCTATTTCAACAACCTTACCATTTACCTCTTAGCCCCCATCCAATGCCATCCTCTTTAACCATCCTCATCTGAGCTCTCTTCCACCAATAGCCTTATAAATTCCTGCTTTTATTCTTTATCCGGGCCTTTAGATGCCATTACTGGAGTCCTTCCTCCAAGTCCACATGGTTTCTTCTCCACACTAACACACTGTGGCATCCTTCATCCTCCTCTCTTCTCATCTGTCTCTCCCATGATTCTCCTGTCCTCTAAAGCATGGGAACCTTAGCCACGCCTACCCTATCTGTCTTGCCCAGGTATAGGCTGTTTAATCAGCCAATCACAAATATTTACACAATGTGGATAGGTGTACCCAGGTGGTAACCAGCATCAATACATGAGCATCAGACCAACCCCAACAATAAACCATCATTCTAAACACATTTAATTAATAGACCACTGACTTCCATTGCTAAGCCTTCCTGTGTGTGTACTAGACACGAAGACTGGTTAGCAGGAAAACTCATGAGTGCACTTTTATGCCTGATCCAAACAGGGTCTAAGAATCTCTATTATAGAAGTGTTCTGGAAGAGTTTAACCAACAATGGGAGTCAAAACGAATCTATTCATCATTTTTGCACAACAATGTATTCAGAAAATAATAAAAAATATAGAACCCAAAACTATGTAAACCCAAAAGCATTATTTACATTCTAGAATAAAGGAAATATTATCAGAACAATTGCCTTTATGAAATGAATATGCTTAAATGCAAATTTGAATATACACTGCTTAACTAAATCTACGTCCCTAAAGTAAGTATCATCATTCCCAACAATACACAAAAGGTTACTAAAAGCTACTGGAAGTTGAGTGATGTATGACAAAGACTATGATAATTATATATGGTTCAAACGTCCTATCACTTGTCTTCTTCCCAGCTGGTGGTTCCTCACCTCTAATGAGACTTAGCTCTGATGAGAACTCAATCTTTTATGTAACCTGAGATGGGACAGTCTGAAATTTATTTGAGAGCCTTCTCTAGAAAATGCACAAAATCCCAAATCTTGTATGATTTTCCAGAAAATTCCTGAACAACAAAAGACAGCCTATAAACTTTCTTGCATTCTACAAGAAACCCTGATTAAGAATCTGTGTTGAATTGATAAATGGGATCCATGAAGCTGAAAAGCTTCTGTAAAGCAAAGGACATAGTCACCAAAACAAAACGACAGCCTACAGACTGGGTAAGGATCTTCACCAACCCTGTATCTGACAGAGGGCTGATATCCAGAATATATAAAGAACTAAAGAAGTTAAAAAGCAGTAAATCAAGCAATCCAATTAAAAAAATGGGGTACAGAGCTAAACAGAGAATTCTCAGTAGAGGAATACAGAATGGCAAAGAAATACTTAAAGAAATGCTCAATGTCCTTAGCCATCAGAGAAATGCAAATCAAAACATCCCTGAGATTTCACCTGACACCCATAAGAATGGCTAAGATTAAAAAAAAAAAAAACTCAAGTGACAACACATGCTGGAGAGGTTGTGGAGAAAGGGGAACCCTCCTCCTTTGCTGGTAGGAATGCAAACTTGTACAACCACTTTGTAAATCAATCTGGTGCTTTCTCAGACAATTAGGAATAGTGCTTCCTCAGCTATACCACTCCTAGGCATATAACCAAAAGAGGATCAAGTACACAATAAGGACATTTGCTTAACCATGTTTGTAGCAGCTTTATTCGTAACTGCCAGAACCTGGAAACAACCCAGATGTCCCTCAGTTGAGGAATGGATACAGAAATTGTGGTACTTTTACACAATGGAATATTACTCAGCAATTAAAAACAAGGAAATCATGAAATTTGCAGGCAAATGGTGGGACCTAGAAACGATCATCCTGAGTGAGGTATCCCAAAAGCAGAAAGACACACATGGTATATACTCACTTATATAGACCTATAAGATAGGATAAATATACTGAAATCTATACACCTGAAGAAGATAAACAAGAAAGAGGACCCAGGGTACGATGATCAATCCTCACTTAGAAAGACAAATGGGATGGACACTGGATGTAGGAGCAAACAAGTAACTGGACAGGAGCCTACCACAGAGGGCCTCTGAAAGACTCTACCTAGCAGTGTATTAAAGCAGATATTAAGACTCATAACCAAACCTCTGGCAGAATGCAGGGAATCAAAAAAAAAAAAGGGGGGGGGGAGGAGTTAATATGATGTGGAGAGGACAGGAGTTCCACAAGGACCAAATATATCTGGGCACAGGGGTCTTTTATGAGACTGTTTCTCCAAACAAGGACCATGTATGGATGCAACCTAGAGCCCCTGCTCAGATGTAGCCCTTGGTAGCTCAGTGTCCAAGTGGGTACCCTAATAAGGGGAATAGGGATTGTTTCTGACATGAACTTGATGGCGGGCTCTTTGACCCCCCACCCCCACCACCACCAGGGAGAAGCAGCCTTGCTAGGCCACAGAGGAAGACTTTGCAGCCAGTCCTGAAGACACCTGATAAACCAGTATCAGACGTAAGGGGAGGAGGTTCTCCCCTATCAGTGGACTTGGAAAGGGGCAGGGAGGAGATGACGGTGGGAGGGTGGGATTGGGAGGGAAAGAGGGAGTAGGATACAGCAGGGATACAAAGTTAACAAACTGTAACTAATATTAAAAAATAAAAATAAAAATAAAAAGAATCTGTGCTGAGGGGATGAAGAGATGACTCAGTTGTTAAGAGCACTTCCTGCTCTTCCAGAGAGCAACTGCCTGTAACCACAATTCTGGACATCCAATACCTCTGGCCACACACACACACACACACACACAGAGAGAGAGAGAGAGAGAGAGAGAGAGAGAGATGCACACTATGTGTAATTACAACTACTACAAATAAACTTAAACAGAAAAACAACCTGATCTGATTCTATCATCTCCCAGCTCTTTCAACTGAGGAGAACCAAATCAAGGCTCTTGTGTTTCTGAATGGAGGACTGACCATCCTCCAAGCCCAGTCCTCCAGAGAATTTACTTAGATTTGTAAAGAAAAGTCATCAAGAAGCAAGAATACAAAGAAAGTGAAAAGTTACTTCAAAATGTTGATTTGGTCCCTTTTTCTATCACCAAACATTTGAGATGCTTTCCTGGAAGCTTTAGAAACTGAATTACTAAGCCAAGGCTATTTCTGTTAAGGGCTAAATGTAAACTGAATTTGCCAAATAAAATCCTTATACCTGACCTCTCTCTTGCTCTGCCCTACTCTGGTCATGAATACAAGCTGCATCCTCCAATTCCTTGCAACTGATAATGCTTCTTTATCTACACTCCATAGACTACTATTATTACTCTTAATTCCTCATGATCCCAGACACAGACACACACACACACACACACACACACACAGAGTGTCCACTTGTCATTTGTCATCTATATTGCATTCACATCTGAGCCCTTGTCTGTAAAGATCTTTATATATATGCCCCAAACCACATATTTCCTCACAGCATTGCCACTTTACTGTGGCAATAATCAGTTTATTCCCATTCAATTACATTTTAAACTCATGTGGACCAAGATAATATCTGTATTTCCATTAATTTTCACAATAATACTTAGCAAAGTTCTAAGCACAAAATGAATCAATAAGCCTTAATGGACAAAAATTCTATCAAAGAGCTTATTGTAGTAGCACATGCTTATAGCTCTTGAGGGCAAAAGTAAAAAGAAGGTCAGATTTGGGGCCAGCTTAGGCTTCAGAGCAGGTTTCAGCCAATGAGTGAGATTCAGGCACTTTTTGTTTGTTTGTTTGTTTTATTGATAAAGCTATCAAAAGGCTGTAGGCCTAAAAGTAGAAAAAGTGATATAGTAATATTGTCATTCTAAAAACATTAAAAATTCGCTAAACAAAGTAAAAAGACAAAAATTAAGAATGAGAAAAACATTTTGAAGGAAAGGTATTTGGTCTTCATTACAGTACATTAGGAACACCCAAGTAAGGAAACAGGAGCCAGAGAATGACAACATATGTTTAGACATATCAGAAGTTTGTGGCAAATCTGTGACATGGTGCATCTGTATCGTCAACATGACGGTATTTGGCATCACCAAAGACAGTGGCTCTCAACTCCTTTGTGTAGTACATATCAGATATCCTACATGTCAGGTATTTACATGATTCATAACAGCAAAAAATTACAGTTATGAAGTAGCAATGAAATAATTTTATGGGTTAGGATCACAACAAAATGAGGAACTGCATTTAAGGGTCAAAGATTTAGGAAGGTTGAGAACCGCTGTTCTAAAGCATTACTCTTCTGGGTGTTTCCAGAGAGTATTAACTGAGGGGGAAGATCTTTCCTCAGACTAAGTGGTACCTTCCAATGTATGTCAGAGACATAAGAAAAGAAGCACTCTTTGCTTCTTACTTCTCAGGAAGTGTGTCTGCTGCTGCTGCCACCATCCTCCATTCCGTCAAGCTCCAGCTTCTACATACACCAGCAACTCTGCAGGGTGTTTCCACGCCTTCTTTAAGGACTGGATGCTGAGACATCCAGTTTGATGGATTAAGCAGATAAGGGATCTCTCTATCTCTCCACAGTGTAGACTGATACTGTTGGAACTACCCAGTCCACATCCGGTAAGCCAGTCTATCAAACTGTGTTTAATAGTAAATGCATTCTCCCAGTTCTGTTCCTTTAGAGCTCTGTACTTCAGATACTATGGGATTCATCAAAACCTCACTGTGGCACCATGACAACAAAGGCTCATATTAGAATTTACTTTTCCTTTTAATTTTCCAACAAATTAGGAAGTAATTAAAATAATTTTCTTGTTATCATGCATTTTAAATATAAAATACAAATTATAAGATACAATATGTTCATATAAAAAGGTAAACAAAATAAAAACGAACCAGCTGAAAGGGTTTGGATAGGAGACTTAAGAATGCTTTAGGTAAATTCAAACAAATGTGAAAAATCTGTTAAGAATAAACATGAACACTTCTTGACATTACACAAAATGGAAAGAATTTTTAAAAACAGGATTCAATTCTATCATTTTATTTCCTATTGAAAAAAGAATCTAAAGAAGCACAGTAAAAAAGTTAACTAGGTTGGGAAGACTAAGATTTTTGTTATCATATTTATACTTTTTAAGATATCTTTATACAAAATATCATAATTAAAGTAATTTGCTAGTAAGTGGAATATATATACACACACGTATTATGTACATATGCCATATATAGAAAGACACAACAAATGCAACTTTCTCTAGAAAAGAGGACTAAGATTGGAACACAGAGCAGAAAAAGCAACACTTTTATCATTGCTTCTATAATCCAAAATGTGTACATGTGTTATTTTTTTTTAACATTTTACTAATAAGGTTTAATAAAATCCTTAAAATGTTGAAATTTAACCATAGCTTCAAGCTGTCAGTGAATTTGGGAATATCAGTATGGCCACCAGAAACAAAGTGTGGTAAATTATAAATTAAACTAAAAATCAGTTCGAGAGCACAAAAACAATCAAATACTAAAAGACTACGAGTTCAGAGAGATAGAAACCAAAGAAATAATAGAACTTTTTACGAGTGTAACTCTTAAAACATGCAATATTTTTATGTTTGGGACATGGCAAGAAGCTGAGAATTTAATGTACAGTTACTGCCAGAGGATATAGCACAATCTGGGGAGGCCTTCAGTGATCTTAGGAAACCAGAATGACAAAAAATCAAAATTTGTGGCTGCAAATGTAGCCTGGATATCTTTAATCATGGATTATTAAAACAATGTAAATGACTTGTTTTTGACATTTATTTGTTTGTATTTTATATGTACAGGTGTTTTGCCTCCATGTATGGATGTTCAACTGTGTGTGCAGCGTGTGTAGTACACACAAGAGGCCAGAAGAGGGGGTCAGATTTACTGGAATCAGTTAGAGATGGCTGTAAGCTGCTGCTGAGAATTGAATCCAGGTCCTATGGAAAAATCTTCCTCCTCCTCCTCCTTTTCCTCCTCCTCCCCCTCTTCTTCTTCTCTTCTCCCCCTGCCCCCCAAGACAGGGTTTCTTTGTATAGCCTTGGCTGTCCTGGAACTCACTCTATAGAGCAGGCTGGCCTCAAACTCACAAAGGTCCACCTGCCTCTGCCTCTCAAATGCTGGAATTAAAGGTGTGCACCACCACCGCTGCTGCCACCACCACCACCACAGCCACCCAGCAGGCAGTTCTCTTAAGCACTGAGCCATCTCTCCAAGCCCAAGAATGACTTAAACTATTCTAAAACAAATTCTGAGGTAGTTTCAAGAAAAAGAAACTTTTCTAAGAAACAGTACATACCATACAATATGATATGATACAATTGGGAGAATACATGTAAAGAAACAAAAGTCCTGAGGACAAGGAGGAACATTTGCAGAGACTGGAGAGAAGTGGCTTAAGAGCTAGGTCCGTGAGAAGCACATGAGCTTCACCAATGTTAAGATGAATATTCAAAGTGAGAACCAATGTTCATAATCACCAGGGAGGAAAGATCTAGGTAAGAAACCAAATGCTCAAGGGGGGGCCTCAGTGAGGCTACACAACCACAACAGAAACAAACTAGAGGCCAGCAGCAGCTTGGAGTTGGTACACAGCCTCTAGTCAGCTATCACTCTTTTTACCTGTCTAAACATAAAGTCCTAATCGGGGGCTTCTAAACCTAGGCTCAACCGAACTAAAACAGGAAAACCAAACTCATAAATGATACAGTGGCTGGTACTATAAAGAAGTATTCAGTTTGCAATAACTCATTAAGCAATGGTCTTACTGTCAAGGTCTGCACAAATGTACCTTCTCTGAAAGGCTACTGTGTTAATGGCTCAGTTTCATACAGTATCTCTATGAAGAAGTGACTGAATCTTGAGTGTACTAATTTTATCAATGGACTAAGCCATTGATAAGTTCATGAGTGAACAGGCAATAAGGAGGTAGACCCTAGTTAGACAAAGTAGGCCACTGGAATTGTGCTTTTAGAATATTTTTATCCCCAGTTTTTTCTCCTTAGTCATTCTTTTGTCCAACACCGTCCTCCCCTTACCTCTATTATTCCCTCCTTCCCCTTTTCTTTCCAGGCTACCAAGAGATAAGTGTCTTTACTCCACCATGCTAGCCAGCCATGAGTTGAACTCTCTAAAACTGTGAGCTAAAAGGAATCCTTCTTCGCCTAAGTTGTTTATCTCTGATACTCTGTCACAGTGACAAAAAGGCTGAATGACTTTGAAACGTATGTGGAAGACAGAGGAAATGGAAATGTTATATACTTTTTGATGTGAACTACTACAGTGATTATTTTGAGTTAAAGACAAACAAAAACCAGAAAAATATCTATCCTGTCAGATATGGTGATGCATTCAGGAGGCATATCTCTGTGAGTTTAAGGCCAACCTGGTCTACATCGTGAGTTCTAGACCAACCAGACTAAACAGTAAGACCCTGTCTAAAACAATGGATTACTATCCTGTTTCATAAAAACAGATGAAATTGTCATGAGAAAAATATCCTGTTTCCCTACTCCAGAAGGAAAGTGTGTTCCTTCCCCCACCTCCCACTTCTACAATGTACTATCACAACCAGAAAAAGCATTATTCTGATCAAGAATGACAAGCTGAGGACAGGGAAATGTATGCAAAACACCTCATTAGATGAATCCTTATCCCTCTAAATACTTCTCCACCAAATTAACTATTGTAGCTCAGCCTCAAGTCCTTGTCAATTTCATAATTTACTATTCTTTGTCAAATTCAGTATAAAACTCAATTTAATATTCAGGCCCAAGAAGACAACCTTAAAAAATGGAGGCAAACTTTTTTTTTTTTTTTTGCTTCCCCTATAGAACATATATTGGCACAATCGTTTTAGAAAACTGAAAGTATAAAACAACACACACACAATGATCCAACAAATTATCTCATGTGTACATGTATACATCAAAACTACTAGTACATAGTGGAATGTACTGGTAATCCTAGAATTCAACTGACAGGAGGGTCCTTGGTTTTAGGTTAGTCTGTGATACAAAGCAAGCTCCATACCAAATTGAGATTACATAGCAAACAATGACTTAAAGAAAAAAAAAAACAACAAACAATAAAAAAAAACATACTACATGTAACTGATAAAACTAGATATACTGCAAATGTTTATCAATAATGATAGTTCACACATCCTGGATAGCAGGATGAAAAACACCAAAGCATGGTGTTGATCCACTATCAAACATAGTGGATGTTGGAATATAACAGTGGGGAAAGGAAGCTGGCACAAATGAGAATGTCGGTTTGAGGTCTTCTATGTGAAGTTCTGTACAGGACAGTAGCACTCAGAGTTAAGAGTCAATGCTGATTTCAAGACGGGTAAAAGGAGACTGGCAGCACCATAATTCTCTGTCTTTTCTTTTAATTTAAATAACTGTATTTGAACTGGCTCTCAGTTCTGTATTTGAACAGTCTCAGTTCTGGAAGCAATACTCTTTCAAGGTGTATATATTTTGTAAGAAATACAGCCATGAGTTGTGTACTTTTATGTGCATATATTAAACTTATTTTTTTAATTTTATCAACTTTCAAGCATGTAAGACAGAGGAAGGAGTGGACCTGGAAGAAAAAAGCCAGTAAGATACTCTCTATGACACACTACATATGGATGAAACTCAACACAGATATGACTGAAAGCACAGTTGGAAGGCCAGGGGTATTTCTGGGGAGAAAGAAAGAGATAAGTTACATAGGACCACGGTCCACTGTACCAAAACCTCCTCGGAAATTGCCCATCTAGCCATAAAGGTCAAAGGAGCCATTTCAAGCCTCATTCTGGCAAGGTTTCCAAGCATCCTACTTCATTCTGAACACCAAAAGGTGCAGCCTAATTGGATGCTTCCTTGCTACCCTGGGAGGGTAATACAAACTTATTATTCATGGCCCCACCCCCAGGGCTGTAAATTGAGCCCAGGGCCTCGTGCATCACCACCATCTTTTTACTTTTTTGTTCTGAAATAGGCCTCACTGAGTTGCTGTCTTTGAACTCACTCTGCAGCTCTGGGACACTTTCAACTATTATTACAGGCCTGTGCCGCTGAGCTCAGTTGGTCACAACTTTTTGGAAGGAATTCTATTTTTTTAATGGATGTCTAGAAAAAATTCCTAGACTATGCATGCAATTTAAATTCTACTTAACTTCTTTAATGTATTATTTTTATTTCAACAAACATTTCTTTCACAATACTTTTAAAGTCCAGTAACATGTTTTTATCACTTTCTTGATAAGAAATACACCTACTTAGCACTTCCTTGCCTGTAGGTTGACAGCACAAAGCAGTGATAAAATCTAGAGGGGATTTAGATCCCCTCTAGATCTATTAAAGGCAAGGAATAAAGGCAAGATCAATTAAAGGAGTGAATATCAACTTTCCTTAAGCAAACACTAGAGCAGATACACAATTTAACACAGAGAAAAGAAGATGTTCTCAGATATTAATATGGAGGAGAAAGACCTTGAGCAACCATTCTGATTTTTGGAAGTTGTCATCATTAGCCTAATGGTTTATCTTCATTATTAACTTGGTTGAATTTGGAATCATCTAGGAGACTTGAGTGTATCTGTGAGGCCATCAGACAGAGAGACAGAGAGGAAAGGAAGAAGGGAGGGAGAGTGAGAGTGAGAGAGGAAGGGATGAAGAGGGAAAGGGAAAGAGAGAACTGAGGAGAGAAGACTCCATCCTTGAATGTGGCAGTGCCTTTACTGTTATATAGGCTAGGGGCCTGAGCAGGATTTTAAAAAAGAAAAAAAAAAAAAAAACAGAGAAAGCCAGATGAGTAGCTCCCTCTTTTTCTCTGTTCCCGGCCTGCCATGATATGAACTATTCTATTCTGCTCTACCACATCCCCCACATCATGATGGATTGAACCCTCTTACACCATGAGGCAAAATAAATCTTTCCTTCCGTAAATTGTTTCTGTCAGGTATTTTTGTCACAGTGACAGCAAAAGTAACTAAAACACTTGGTAGAAGAATTTTCAGAGACTCAAGTTTTCATTTTAAAAAGTCGATTGAATGTTGGCCCTTAAGAGTTTAGACAATGATAGAGATTATATCAAGTTTATTATATTTCTACCTTTTCTGGAATACACAAGTTTCAGGTTTAACACAGCTTACTGATAAGTTATGTTTAAAATCTCTAGAGGACTTACAGAATTATTTAGTTCCCAGGCCTTTAGAAAGAATGAGACAAATGAGTTAGCTGCATACTCTGCAATCCCAGCAGTTTTTAAACTGAAGCAAGAAAAACAGAAGTTTCATGTTAGCATGGACTGTACAGTGAGATCTGCTACAAAAACAGGAGAAGGGGGAGGAAAGAGGAGAAAGAAGGGTGAAAAGAAGATAGGAAAGAGAACAGGGAGAAGGGAAAGGAAAAGACAGGAAAAGAAAGAAGAGTTAAGTAAGAGAAGGAAGTAAAGAAAGAAGAATGAGAGGGAAGGAGGAGGAAGAGGAGAAGAGGAGGAGGAGGGAGAGCAACAGCAAATGACAGAAATGACCACTCTTCTTTTTTTTTGTGATACTCATGCTAGAAGGTAAGCACAGTACCTCGTGCAGACTGGGCAAGAACTCTTCTATTTGGGTTACATCCCAACCTATAATGCACATGTCTGATGACTATTAAAAGACTCTAGTAGAGAAAGAAGTTAAATCCTTAACAAGTGATAGGATGAGAAAAAATGCACTGCTTGATGAAGAAAAGAGACACCAGTACCGAGAAGTGGAACCAAACCTTCTTGGAAGAATGTGAAAGTACATCCAAATTCAATGGCTAAAAAGCCTTCCAGGAAGCATTTGCATTTATACTAGAAACCTAACTGAGTTTCCAGATCACAGTGAAAAGAGTTCGAAAGAGTTGGAAAACTGAGCGATGTTAAAGAGTACTGCCCATAGAGTTCAATTCTGCTTCAGGTTCAAAATAAGAATCTGAGAGCAAGTTGGGTTAGCAGGAAATATGATAGCCTAAATAAAGTTGATATATTAGTTTTAGATATTAAAGGGGGTCCTCTAAATAGTGAGAGACAACTAAAACTAAATGTTTGGTTCCTACATTAGAGTAAAAGTTGGTAAAGTGAGACCTCAGATAAAAGTGGTTTTCTGAATGTAGACAGTAAGGAAAGGCAAAAGGGCTGGAGAGGAACTGCTGTCTGCTTCACATTCAATGCATCACATCTTATAGATCAGAATGCTGGATGAGGTTAAGCCAAGACTCTTACAACTTTTAAAATACTTTTGTCATGAACTAATCATGAAGCCTAACATAAAGAGTTTTGTAGGGGCTTTCCAAGATAGCAGCACCCAGCCCTTACTGTGACTACAGATTAGTCTAGTCTAGCTTAGGCTAGTAACTTGGCAACTAACTCCAAAATGGTCACCCTGCAGACGACTGCCAGATCCAAGGGTCTCACACAGTCCTAGGCTCCCAGCACCTAGCCTCTTCCATCTACTTGAACATGACTCTAGAAACATAGGGCTCCAGCATCTGGACCCCAGACTCCTCCTGTCTACCTGAAGATAACTCTTGGATAGCAGGGAAGGGGCACAGCCTCCAGTCCATGGTTCTACTAGTCCCCCTATGACAACTGCCTGGATGATAGGAGCATCCAGGGTCCCTGTTCCAAGATGGTAGCACCAAGTGGAGTCTGAGGACCAGTAGTGCAGAATCCACAGGGTAACCAAGCCACCTCCACTGACTCTGAAATGCCAATGCCCGCTGGTCTTCCCCAGAGAGAAAAGAGGACCCTAGTGGCCAGACACACACTGTACCACCCTCAGACCTCCCAGCTACCCATGCCATTGTGAAGACCACTTCAGATTCCAGAAACAGCCTACTATTCACTGCTTTACCAGCTGTCCTGAGAAGACCCACAGGACCTTATAGGATCACATGGGTTAGAAACCCACACCCTAGCTCCCTGCCTATAGGTCCAACTGGGAGACAACCAGCAAAGCAGAGCCATCGGCTACATGAGGAGATCCAAGACCCCATCCAAGACCTAGGGCTCCTCCTGCATGCCCAAGAAGCCCAGCAGGTTCTAGGAACAACTGCCAATGCCAGGAAAAACCAGATGGGAAAAGGCCAGAGTAAGAAATAAGAAAAATAGAAAAACAACAACAACAACAGGGCAATACGGCAGTAAGCTCTGGATATCCTAATACAGCTGAAACACGAGAAAACAACCTTAAATCTATGCTTATGAAGCTGGTAGAGGCCTTTAAAGAGGAAACAAATCCCTCAAAGAAATACAGGAAAATACAATCAAACAAATAGAGGCCTTTAAAGAGGAAACAAATAAATCACTTAAAGAAATACAGGAAAACACACTCAAACTGGTAAAGAAAATAAATAAAACTGTTCAAGATCTGAAAATGGAAATGGACTCAATAGAGAAAACACAAACCACGGAAATCCTGGAGATGGATAACTTAGGGAAGAAAACAGGAACCACAGAGGTAAGCATCACCAACAGAATAAAAGAGACAGAGGAGGGAATCTTAGGTGTAGAAGATATAATGGAAGAAATCAACATATCTGTCAAAGAAAATATTAAATCAAAAAACTCCTTGACATAAAACATCCAAAAATCAAGGACAACATGAAAAGATGAAACAGGAATAACAGGAATAGAAGAAAGAGAAGATTCCTGGCTCCAAGGACCAGAAAAATATTTTCAATAAAATCAGAGAATTATCCAACATAAAAAAGAGATGCCTTGAAAGATACAAGAGACTCACAGAACACCAAATAGATTAGACCAGAAAAAAAATTCATTCTGCCACATAATAATCAAAATACTAAATGTACAGAACAAAGAAAAAACATTAAAAGCTGCAAGGGAAAAAGGCCAAGTCACATATAAAGGTAGACCTATCAGAATCAAAATGAGGAAGAGGAAGAAGAGGAGGAAGAATAAGAGGAGAAAGGAGAAGGAAGAGGAGGAGGACAAAAAGGAAGAAGAAGAGGAGGAGGAGAAGGAAGGAAGAGAAAGAACTGCTATTACTGCTGCTGCTACTGCATTACTCCAAGTTTTTCATCTCAAGGAATCAGTATATAACTCAAATACCAATAGCCTCGTGAGTAACACGAGGCTATTCACAGCAGCCAAGTTATGGGATCAACCTAAGTGCTAGCAACAACTGATTGACTTACATATAAAATGTGTTACATTCACAAAACGGAGGGTTATTAAGTCATGAGAACGAAAACAGAGGAAGCTTAAGAATACGTTAAATGCTGTAAGTCGACTCAGAAAGACAAACATTATGTTTTCTATGATATGTGGATCTAACCAGTGAGATGGTTTAGCATGATTACATTTGTTACCCAGCCTGACAACCTGAGTTCCAGCCTCCAAATCCACATGGTACAAGGAAGGAACCGACTTGTACAGACTGTCCTCTGATCTCCCCATACTTGTCCTTCAGTGTGTGTATATACAAACACAAACACACACACACAAATTTTAAAGATGAAAGAACTTGCTGGAGAGCTGATTCAGTGGTTATGAGCATTTGCTGCTCTTCCAGGGACCTAATTTCCATACCCACATTATGTAGTTCAGAACTCCACCTATAACTACAGCTTCAAGGATCTGATGCCACCTTCTAGACTCTGGGTACCTGCACTTTCATATACACATACCCACACACAGATAGACACATGTACACCAAACTTTTCTTTAAAGTCTTAAAAAAAAATAAAGATATGAAAGTTAGAGGGGGCTAGCTGAATGACAATGTAATACCCTACTCAGGAGGTAGAGGCAGGATAGGAGTTGGAAGGCAGTCTGGGCTACAAAGGGAGATCCTGTATTAAAAAATAAAAAAAGAGGAGAGAACAGGGGTCCACAGGTGCTCCATGTTGATTGTCACTGTCTCACATTCCTCCCAGAGCTAAGAACAAAGCCTCTTCTGACAACACCTTATCATATTGAATTAGTCACTATAAGTTTTCATCTATTAGAGAATTTGAAGCTCTACAAGAGTTCTTCTAAAAACAGTGTGCACTCGTGCTATTTTGATCAGTTCTTAGTACACTGTGCAGTCGGTTTCTGTTCTCATTGGTTGGTTGTTTTGCTATATTTCTATATATTCCCACAGGGCTTTGACTCCAAGGGCTGGTACTATCTACTTATTTTCCAGAATACAGTACAGGATCTGGCACAAAGCAGACAAACCAGTAATGCCAGTTAGGTGTTCATGTAGTTAAAAAGCACTGCGGACTATTTCTTGGCAATGGCTAAACCGATGACAAATGTGAGCTCTCACTCTCTGCTGGGAGTCACACTGCGTACGCCAAGACCTTGCACTGAATTCCTACCCGTGGTGCTCAGGAGAGTACTCTTATTTGCAAATAGTCTTTGAAAACGGGTACAGCTTAGATGTTGAGTGTTTCCCCAAAGGCCCATGTGTTACAAGTTTGGTCCTTGGCCTCACACGACTAGAAAGTGGTAAAGATTTTCAAGGGCCTAGGCCAGGGATGATGGCACAGATCTGCAATCAGACCTCTGGAGGCAGAGACAAGGGGGATCAGGAACACAAGGCTATCTTTGGCTATAGTTCAAAGGCTGTCTGGGCTATATGAGAGACTGTCGCCAAACAAAAATAACAAAAAGGTAAGGCATCGTGGGAGGCTTTAGATCATTGAGCAAGCGCCCTTAAAGGAACTTAAAGGGTTCTTAAGATCCTTAAAGGATTGCAGTCACTTTAAACTCACCAGCCATTCTGCAAGCAGCTTGATCTACCCATACTCCCTGCCAGTCTATATACTTCCTCACCACAGGCCAAATGGAGCTGCACGGTCATGGAGTGAAATCTCTGAAATCTCCAAAGCCATGAGCCAAAATAAAACCTTCTCTTTTTAAGCTGGTATAGGTTAGAACTTGTGTTACTGCCATGGAAAGCCAGTTCATGTTAACATGAACTAATACTAGCTTGAAATAACCCTGATTCCAACGACTGCTACCCTAACAGGAAAGGTAAATATGCACAGGCCCCAAAATAATGTGAGAACAGTCTGGAGCAATACCTCTACATCTAGGGGTGCAGGAAGCTTAGGAGGCAAGGAAGTATTCCTTCCCTACAGACTCTGGAGGGAGCAGAGTCTTGACAACATCTCGATTTTAAAAATAGTCTTCAGGGGCTGGAGAAATGTCTCAGAGGTTAAGAACACTGGCTGTTCTTCCAAAGGTGCTGAGTTCAATTCCAAGCAAGCACACAGTGGCTCATAATCGTCTGTAATGAGATCTGGTGCCCTCTTCTGGCCTGCAATCACACATGTAGGCAGAGTACTGTATAAATAAGTAAGTCTTAAAAAATAAAAAAATAGTCTCTAGAACTAACTTTAATTGTGTCAAACCAGCCAGGCTGTCATAGTGTGATAAACCTCTCATGGCATGCCAAAATTCAGGAGCTTAGAAAGGAAATATGAGGCCCTTCCACTGTCCATTTCCCCTGCATACCAAGAAGAAACTAACAACCTGCCCAGACAGCCATCTTAAAGGAAAATTTCCTTTACTGACTACATCTTTTAACGAAAACGTCATTTTAATCGAATCTATGACTGTCAAGGCTAGCCTTGTTACACAGTAAGTTCTTGGACAGGGCTATAAAATAAGACCCTGTCTCAAAAAACATCATCAATAACAAAAGACTATACACCAACATGTTATGCTTATAAGAAATAGATACTCTAAACAGTCCACATTTGTCTCCTAAAAGTGTAATTTTTAGGAGTTAAATAATTTCAGTTATTTGAGCACTGTAAAAAAAAAAAAAAAAGAAAAAGAAAGAAAGTGCATTTTAGGATTATCAACAATGCTGTCCATTCTTTAGGGTGTAGTAGTATTCCACCTGAAGGAGGACAAGGCATTTCACGTGTTTCTTTTTATTAGTTAATTTAATTACTCACTTTCTTCAAAATTTTATTACAAAAATACTTCACTTGTAAATAGCGATAATCCAATATATTATAACAGCTATTCATTCCTTTTCAGAATATCAATCTAGATAGACGGGGAAACATCTTGTGAAAATAAGAGCAGAAAGAAAGGGAAAAATTATTTGTGGGCCCAGTTTCTTTCTTTAACATGACCAGCGGTGCAAAATCACACCATCATTCATGTATAACTTATAAAAGCTGTGTTTAAAAAAACTGACTTCAGTTTTAATGAGGACATGGTGTAGCTTATAAATAATTAGTAAATCATATTGGTAACACAAAGAAAGGCTCCTCTCAAAACCAGTATATCATGTGATCTGAGTAAAGGATTTCCACGTGTGGACCCGAGGAAGCAAATACATGAAAACAAAGCAATACTGACCATGTCAGAGGGAAATACATTGAAAGTTTTTAGATAAAATTTACGTTTAAAGACTTTTCACAATAAGTTTAAAAATAAAAGAGCATTCTAGACGTTTGTTCTCTAGGTGCACAGCTCCTGCCCAGTTGCACTTTCTCCACTAGCCTCTTAATAGAACCCTTTTTTCTCATTTCATGACATTATTTTCCTTTCAAATTTTGAGGATTTTTGTTGTTTGTTTGTTTTGGTTATCCTGTGTACCAGGCTGAGCTTGGACTGGCAGCAAGCTTCTTGCACATCCTCAGCACTGGATCACAGACCTGCACTGTAACGCCCAGAAAAACTGAACACTTTGGAAGTAAATGGAACGTTTCTAATCACTCTTAATCATGTAGTGCCACCTGCTGGTCAGGCTTCAACATACCATCAGCATCCACAGCACCCAGTGTTTAGGTTTTTGTTTATTCCTTCTATTTGTCGAAAGGAATATTTCACAACTCTTTTTCCCCAGAAATATTTAAAACTAAACATGGAACTACTTATTTTGGATAAAACAGAACATGCAATTACAGTAAGAACTTACTGGACCCTAAAAAATTATGTAGGGGGCTAGAGAGATGGCTCAGGGGTTAAGAGCACTGTCTAGTCTTCTGAAGGTCCTGAGTTCAATTCCCAGCAAAAACACATGGTGGCTCATAACCATATACAATGAGATCTCTTTGGTGTGTATGCAGGCAGAATACTGTATAAATAATAAATCTTTTAAAAATATGTGTAAAATACATATAGGACCTCAGCAATCTTATTTTTCCTGTTTTAAAACCTCTGCTATTCCACTATACCAAGAATCATTTTACCAAGAATTATTTCGTGATAGCTATGCAGAAATAAATTATTAGATGAAAACTTGGTGATGCTGTGAAATCTAATTTTTAAGTACAATTACAAAGATTATGAAAATCTCAGATGTCAATACTGAAGAAACGACTTCACTTCCATAAAGAACATAATGTGTAAGCAACATAATTCTCAGGGCCAAAAGAAAATAGGAAGGAAAGACATCCTCAGCCAATAGTTTGGACAAGGGTCTGGATCATTTCACTAAAAGGATGCATCACCTCAACCTGCCCTCATCTTTTATGTTTATAAGCCAATATTTCTTTTATTTGTCCTATAAGACATTGACAGTCTATGTATAAAGTGATTAAAAGGAAGCACATGATATGGATGTAGAACATTTATTAAATTCAATAAATAAAAATAAAAATGTATATTGCACTTGGGTCCTGGTTATCAACGCTCTTCTGAATATACTGAACAGTAAATGCCAGGCTAACACATATAGTCACTGCTCTCAAATACAAATATTTTTCAAAATATCTCAAGGCAGGAATAAAGTTTTAATGCATAAAAATAAAGATTATTTAAAAATATAATTTTTTATGTCATGTGCAACTGCCCAAATAACAGAAAAATCACATTCAGTTTAGCATTATTCCTGATTCTTGTATCTTCCAATTTCATTAATAAATTCTCACTATAATACTAACTAATATCTTCATGATACTACTAAGTAGGCATGTATATTTTTCATGCTTTTCCTCTGCAGTCACAGTATTATTACATACTTTTAAGATTAATTATATAATGTATCAAAGTTATGCACTTACTTTTTTCACTCAGATTTCAAACTTTCTTGTGTAAGTACATATGGACTTACCTCACTTTCCTTACACTGCCATAACTGGCTCACAATACAAACAACCCTATTGTTATCTAACCTTCCTCCTATTGATAAATATTTGCTTCCATTTCTCGCTACCTATAATTTCTCTACTTATGTCAGAAAACATTGTCACAAGCAAGCCTTTAGGCACAAAATCTGGGACTATGTACTTTGAACTAGCACTACGAAGTAGTCATGAGTACAGGAGGCTGTAGAGTCACTCTGTCTGCTCTCAAGATAGGATTAGAATAGGGGTTAGATATCTCAGGTAAGTCATTTTGTTGTGCCTCAACTTCTTTACCATAAAGTAGGGAAAGTAACAGTAAGGGCTTCAGAGGATTAGGGAATAATCCTTTTTTAAATAAATGTAAAAACATAAAACAATACTTAATGACTAGTAAATGTTCAATAAATATGAGGTGGATATTCTTTTCATAACAACCATCTATGTATTCTCTTCTATGAATTTTTGGGAATAATTTTCCATTCATTAAGGTATATATTTTATTGTTGTATAAAATGTTTTGTGTGTTGAGGAGTATATGGAATGGTAAAGGTGAGGCACTGAGGTCAATTTCTTTTTCTTTTTCTTTTTTTTTTTCTTTTTTCTTTTTTTTTTTTTTGACAAGGTCTTTCACTGGAAGACCTCTCAAAGACACCTGGCCAGCAAGTCCCAGAAATCTGCCTGTATCCAACCCCACAGTGCTGACAGTATAAACACACACTGTCCAACTGTCCTTTTGTACTTTTTTAACATAGGTTCTGGAAATCAAACTCAGAGCCTCATATTTGAACAGTAAGGACTCTATTGCCTGATCTATTTTCCCTGACTTGATGTATCAAATGCTTGTTACATAGTCTATGAATATTTTCTCCAGATCTGAAAATAATTTAATCTTTATGGTTTATTTTATCTAAAACAACATTTAGTTTTGATATAATCATGCTGTCTTTTTCTTATTAATGTTATTTTTTGTTTCATTTTAGATTTTACACTTTTTCTTTAAAAAAAAAACATTCTATTTCTATTGTAGGATATTTGTGAACCCCAAAATTATGAACTGAAAAACACTCTTTCTCATTTGGTATGATTAAGCCCTATAATACACCTTTAATCCAAAAACTTTATTGTAAACAGGTGATTATGGTGTGATTCACTCAGCCCTAGAACACACCTGTAATCCAAGAGCTTTCTGTACACAGGATTTAATAATATTAACCCTGGGTCAAGAGGCAGAGCAAGAAACCAGCTGACAGGAATTAAAGAGTAGGAGAGACTTTGAGTTGAGGGCTATTTAAGACAGTGTGGAGAAGAAGAGCGAGCTTTTAGTTTAAGCTCTGGCTTTAGCTTTGGCCTCAACTCCTCAGCTCCCTTGCTTTTTCAGCTTTGAGCTAGCAAGCCTTTGGTCTTGGGTTTTTTGGACTTTTCCTCCTGGGCTGTCAATTGAGCTGGTGAGCCTTTTGAGTTTTTTCAATCTGGACCTGAGATGAGAAGGAAGATCAGCTGAGTACTTTTTCTGCCTTCTGAGCTAGCAGGTTTTCACCCAGCATCTGACTCCTGAGTCTTTATTAGTAAAATAGAATAGTTAGGATTTTCATTTTTGTCTATAACAACATATTTCATTTTTAATCAATGTGGAATTTAATTTACAGCTAAAGTAAGGTGGAGGATCTGGCCACATTTTTTCCAGTGCAAAAATAATATGTTTTGTTCTGAAATGCTATCTGTAATCAAAATAATATCACACAGTTATCAATCTCTTTATGTACTACCAAGTCGGTCTGAGTAATTATGTGCTATATATGTACCAATACTGCTTTGTAAGTAGCTTTAGAATGCATTTACTGTCTAGTAAGGAAAATCTCTTTATCTTGTTATTCCTCAGTATTAGTTAAGCTAGTTTTGAAATTTTTCTCTATCTAAAGTTTGAGAAACATCGTCTCAAAAAATGTTTAGCCAAATAGGTTTGGAGACAGGTCTCATCGTTTTGCTCCAAGACAGAGAAGCAATATGGGGACGGCCAACCCCACCTTGCACCAAGCAATGTCTCTAAATACAGACAGTTAACCATCAGGCAGGAGCTGAGCGTCAAAGTAATGCTTAGCATTAGACACTAAGTGGAAGAAGGTAAAAAGTATGCACACATCCTTAAAGAAGACTCTATTCTTGACTAGCCTTTCTAGAGGCAGGTCCAACCTTCAGAATCCCCTGCCTAGGGAATGCTGCCATCCCAGTGAGGGATGTTCCTACCCTAATTAAAATGTTCAAGTTAATATCCCACAGAAATGCCCACTGAGCTAGCTAATCCCTCATTAAAAATCTCTTCCCAGCTGATTCTAGATAGTGTCAAGATAACAATTAAAACTAATCAATACAGTGTTCAGTCAATAACTATTTCTTGTAAATGAGGTACTATATATTCACACAAAACACTTAAATACATACATGCTGCTATCCATATTCACAGCCATTGTTAAATTTGTGTTATCTGTGGGCCAAGCTTAACCAATTGCTCATTATCCTAAAACAAAGTGGCCAGTGAAGTCTGAAGACCTGCCAGTCTAAAAATACTCACTTGCTGAAAGCATATCTCCTTGAAAAATAAAGTAAGAAACAGTCAAGATCCATATGTATATACGTATGTGTATGTATATATGTATGCACTTATGTATATATACACATATACACACAGAAAACAAGCATACTACCACATTACTTAAACCTTTCTGGCTTATATAATACACTAGTATTATATAACTTGGCAAAAGTAATTCCAGTGAGGTGATGATGATGATAATTCCAATGAAATAATTTAATTACATTCCTAAACGCCTATAGTCTAAATTTTTTTTTTTAATCAGAAGTAAAACCCTTTTTAATGCAAATCTCCAAGAAGCCAAGAAAACCTGCTGAGCCCACACATGTGGTCAGCCATAAACAGTAAAATCTAGGATTCAGATCTGTCCTTTCCTTGTTCAGGAAAAATAGATCTTCTCTGAGATCTGAAACAAAGAAATTTGGTGGCCATCTGTTCAAGGTGGCTCTCATATTTGCCCACAGGTGGGAGCCAATGTTTTTCCAAATATCTCACTTGGCCTTTCCTTGTCACTCTCTATACTCTCCCCAGAGCCTTCTACATATTGAATCGCTTCTATCAACATCTTCCCAATGATGGCTCCACAATCTTCCAATATCTACCCAGATCTGATATCTAAGCCCCTATGTCTAACTGATGAGCTGACATCTTCATATGGAAGCTGAGCTAACCTTCGACCACTTTCCTCTGTAAATCATTACAGTACCACAGCCCCATTTCCTCGTCCAGACACTCAGGTGTACAATGCTAGGCGCATTAGCAAAAGTAACACAGAAGAGGACTTCAGTTTGGCATCTGCTCTACTACACACAAAAACGACAATGTTTATGTATAAAATCTATCTCACTGGCATCAAACTCAAGTGAAATTTTTTCCCTCAAGTTAAAAAAAAAATATTTAAGACTTACTTAAACGGTGTAAACAAGAATGGTAAAGTAACTTCTTTTTTCTGAGTCATCTTCACCTGAGAAAGAAGGATGAAAATTCTTATTATATTTAAATGAGGAAAAGTAATGAATTTCATTCTGAAATATAAATATCAATTAAAATGGCTCTTCATGGATGATTGGCTTTTATGGAAGGAAATAAAATTGTGTGCTATTGTATTGTTTCATAAATATTTAAAGAAAAATTAAATATACTATCTCAGTAAGTTGAGAATTAAGTACATCAATCTTGCAAAAATAGTGTACTATAATGTAATTACAGCAATTCTTCCTTAACTATTTGAAAATAAAGACAGACAAATTTTCAGTTACAGAATCATGTCTGTAATGCTGTGATCTCTAATCTACTTTTTGGGGCATATTCCAATAAATGAGGACTTGACTTGCAGTCTTTATAAGTATATACGGCAATCTTACAGCAAGTGACACTACTCAAAAACAATTCTATACCTTCTAATTGGCCCATAAAACCGTACTTCAGAAATAAAAGCTTTATAATAGCAAATATTCAAGTCCCAAGATACAAAGTTATAGGAAATTATTCATTAAAATATAAAACATAAAATCAAAAATTTTACTTAACATATTTAAAAAATATAGTATAGTTAATTTCTTACCTTGAACTGTTCAAGAACCTGTACTGCATTGGTAAGCATGCTCTCTGCTTTGAAAAGACCAGTGTTGTTAAGATAATCCACAGGAAGTGTTCCCTAAAAAAACAAAACAATGCAAGTATTAACAAAGACTGTGGTGTTCTGATCGTAAAACAAGCACAACTCTGTGAACCTAACACTCTGGAGGCCAAGGTGGAGGATAGAAAGTTCCTGACCAGCCTGAGCTAGAGTAGGATTCTGTTTCAATGAGAAAACAAGAAGCTAGAGAGATAACTGAGGAATGAAGAACACTAGATATGGACCTGGAGAGGTGGCTGGGTGGCTCGGTGCTTAAGAACACTGGCTGCCCTTCTAAAGGACCAGAGTTCAATTCACAGCACCCACTTGGGGCTAATGACCATGTGTAAACTCCAGTTCCAGGGGCTCTGACAGCCTCTCTGGATTCTGAGAGCATCAGGCACTCATGTGCTGCACAGACACACAGGCAAGTACTAAACTGCACATTCATAACATTTAGAAACTAAGAAGAGTGCTTGCTGCTCAGTGGTTAAAGGCATTTGTTACTCTTTCAGAGGATGAGGACTCAAATGCCTGAACAGGTGCACACATGTGGCACACACACAAGTTATAATTAAAACAGAAAAAAGACAAAAATAGAAAATAAATTACTGGATTAAATGGAAAAATTTAAAAATCAGAACTAAAAATTACTTTCTCACAAAGCAGAAATAATGAATTTAATAAAGAAATGAGACAAATTAAAACAATTAAAATCTAAGACTGGCAGAGTACTGCCATGGTTTGTACCTTCAGTGTTCCCTAAAGGTACATGAGTAAAAACTTGCTCCCCAACCTGCTGCTACTGGACCCTAGTAGAAGAGTGAGGAGGTAAGACCTAATGAAAAGTGACAGAAACTTTAGTGGGTAGTCATTTGGGTCACTAGGAACACACCCTCTTAAAGACCATGGCATCTTCATCTTTTTGTTTTTTTGTCACAAGGCAAGAAGTTTTGGGTTTGGTCTGCCACAATGTGTCACCACAGACTGAAACATTTAATGCTGTGAGCCAAAAATAAACATTTTTTGTTGCTGTTTGTAAGAGGATTATGTGAGAACTTTGTTACAGTGGTGGAAAGCTGACTAATAGAACTATCTTGGGCATATTCTTGCATGCTCAGTGAATTAAGTATGCTATATACAAAGAATAATCACTGTAATGGCCACAGTTATAATTACTTTTTTTTAAGATAAGGATATTCTATTCATTTTAGGAATAAAATTACAACATACACACAGGCAATCAGGATATTATTATTTAAAGTTCTGAGTTATATTCCATTTTTAACATAAATTTGACTTTGAAAACCTAGAAAGTATTACTGGTTGTAACCAATATTTTAAATTTTCTTAGTTTGTGTTTTGACTTTCACCATTTGGATACCCAACCCACCCCACTCCACCCCTTTTTTTGTTTTATTTTGAAGACACAGTTTCTCTGTCTATTTCCTATCTGTCCTAGAACTCACTTTCTAGACCAGGCTGGCTTCAAACTCACAGAGATCTAACTGTCTCCACCTGCAGAGTGCTGAGATTGAAGGTGCGCACCCCCTCCACCGTGCTCAAATCCATTCTTAGCAGCATTCCTACTTCCTGCTTAGGGCCTTCCCCTCCAAATAAAACATGCTGGAACTGTAAGGATAGGAGCTGTCCTCCTCTGTGGAAGGGTAGGGAACACCCAAGCCAGACAATCTGGATTTTGCTCTTGAGTGTCCGAGAGCAGCAAGTACAAGTATAATTTTGTTCTCCTCTAAGGTTGGGGCATTGAGCAACACTGCCATGCCAGGGCAGCCCTCCTGGATCCTGTTGATTTCCAAACATGATTTTTAAGCATATATGTGATCTAGCAAACAATATCTTTTCCAATACTTCTTCTTTAAAAGAAGTCAGTTTCTGTTGCTTGTAATAAAAAAATTATTTACATGTATATACATCACTTGTTACTAGAATCGATAAAGATCATGTATTTTTAAAGAAATAAAATATTTAAAGGCAAGCTTTCTTCCATGTTATATGCATATACTCAGTTATGAAGTACTACCTATTTAGATATAGATATGCAAGAAGGAATACAGTTTTAAATATAGCTAAAGACTATACAGAGGCACATAAAAAGTAACTTCTATTTTTATATGAAGCAGTAGTAAGTGTTTCTCTTTACCACCGAATTAAGAGGAAAGGGAACGCCAATAAGGGATGTCATCAGTGGTGCAATATCAGCCTGGAAATAAAAAAAAGTTCAATTCTAGTAAGTACATTTGCAAACACCAGCAAATTGCATCCTCTCATACAACTATATTTGAACTATCACCACATGTATTACTCTCAAAAATCTTTAAGCATTTATATATGTTTTACATAGCAATGCCTTTAAATGGCATCGGCTAGAAATTCATGAAACTATGAAAAATTAATTTGAAAAGTAACCATTAAAGGTTATCAATACAAAACAAAATTTAAAAAAAAGCAAAAATCACTTGCCTTATTAGCTGAGTACTTGACAGTTTTGTATTAAGTTTTTAGTATCATGTGAAAGAATGCTTTGATAGTCATAAATGAAAAGCAGCAGATTTTATCTGAAGAAATATACACAGCAGTAAAGAAGTAAGCTCATTGGAAAGAAGTCTGGACAACCAATGAAGAAAGAAGAGAGCCCAAATGGAATTGTGGCTATTTCTTTTCCAATTCCACTTTCTCAGAGAGTTGTTTCTGTTGCTGTTGTTATTCTCTGTCTCACTACCCAGTCCTCAGCCTTTTGAAACTGCTTTGACCTATTACCTTTCAGAGACTAATCTCCAAAAAATAGCTAACGACCTCTATTCTTCTAAATTTAACTGGCTGTGTTTATATTAATCCTCAAAATTTGTCAAGTAGTAAAATATTTGTAAGTTGGATGAGACAGTTTCAAATCCTGGTTTGCTAACTCTGAAAACTTCAGCA
>NW_026585504.1:48131949-48147471 GCF_907164565.1 Psammomys obesus | reverse complement strand
ATGAGACAGTTTCAAATCCTGGTTTGCTAACTCTGAAAACTTCAGCAATGCCTAAGTTTCCTTATCAGTTAAATGTATGTTTCTCCCTTACAAAGTGATGGCAGAAGAGTTGTCTTGTTCCTCCTTAGTAAGAAAATATCACTTTATACTTAACCTGAAAGACAAGCTACCTGACACTTTCATAATCATACCCCAGTGATGATGAGCCTTCTACAAACAGTGAAGACAGCTGCTAAAGTAGCAGGTATTCAACAACCCTGTGCTTAGCATTTTCAGGAAATATTATTCAGTGTAGCTTTCCTCTTTTCTTTTTTCTTTCTTCCTCCTGACAGCATTTATTTATGTAGCTTTGGCGCTCCTGGAACTAGCTCTATAGACCAGGCTGGCTTCAAACTCACAGAGATTCACCTGCCTCTGCCTCCCAAGTGCTGGGATTGAAGGCTTGTGCCACCCCTGCCCAGTCTAGCTTTCTTAGGTTGCACACACATTCTCCTTAAGAAAAGATCTGTGACTATGTAATATACACTTTCATCATGCTTTTCCATTGCATTAGCAAGGATGTTTGTTAGGTTAAAATACAGTGAAAAGTATTAATAAGAGAAACTGTATGTACGTCTACTTAATATAATCAATTCAAGCATTACAGAAAATCAAAGAAATTTAATAAGCATGTAGGTTTCAATTTATGTAACAACTTCCTACTATTACTTGGGTGGAAGTCTTTTGGGAGGAAGGTGTGGTATACACACCTGTGTTTGGTGGAATGCATGCATGCATAAGCAAGTGAAAGTCAGAGGAGGATTTAGGGTATCTTCTATTGTTCTCCATCTTATATTCTGAGAAAAGGTCTCTCACTTAACCAGACACATGCTGTCTGCGAAGCAGGCTAACAGGTTCAGCTAGTTCCTGGGATCTGCTGGTCTTCATCTCCCAACTCTACGGTTACAGACACATGAAGCCATGCAGGGAATATATGTGGGTGCTAGAGATTTGTATTCTTATTCTCATTGTAAGAACTCTTGCTAACTGAGCCCCCTGGAAGGAGTCTTTTTCAATGGCTGGTTTAAAAATCATTTCTTTATTATTGTGTATGTTATGGAGGATGGAAGGGAAGCACGCATGTCACAACATACATGTGGAGACCACAAGATAACTTCATAGTCAGTTAATTTCTGCAAAGTTTAAAGTTCTGGGAATTGAACTCAAGTGGTGAGGCCTATGTGTCAAGCTCTTTACTACTTGGCCATCTCAACAACCCACTTGGTCTTTGTTGTTGTTTGTTGTAATTGGCACTAGAAGATTATTTAGGCCAAAGTACATGCACTATAAATAGTCTCCATAACAGAAATATTTTGGAAATCTTTTGCTACTACTACTACGATTATTATACTGCCTATTTTTCTCTAAATTTCTTACACAAAATAACATAATTAAATAAAAGGATACCTGATTGACATCTCGCCTCTTCCAGCTTTCCAATCTCCATTCTGAAAGACAGACATAAAACATGATGTTAAGATTTTAGTAAGAACAAAATGTCTTATTTGTTTCAGGAGTGCTGGACAGTCCATGTAAAGGATAAGTACTGGAAACCTCTCTCTCAAATCAAATATGAAAAAAAGGGGTTTTGAAAAGCAGAGGAATGTTTCTAAAGGATTTTTAAAAAGAAAAACAGACAACTAAATCTTCTAGTATTTTCTGTGATTTATTAAACTTTTAACATGTTCATTTGGATACACAATGTTCAAAACACCGAAGGAGACCACAAGGGAAGTACAAGCCCAATGCTGACTGTCAGCAAGGCTGCTACTCACCATAGCTGTGTCAGCTACTGAGGGGAGACTGACAGCACGACAGCCAATATACTCTCCCTCCCTTTTCTGAGTTTGACAGCTGTTAGCAAAGTATTTAAAACTGTAGCTGTGATGCTCCTATGATCATTGCACCCACATTTTAAAAACAGCATATTAAGTTACTATTAAAATTCCTTTCATGGGGTAGGTCTATTTTTAGCTTTTTGAAGAACCTCACATTGATTTCCATAGTGATTGTACCAGTTTGCATAAGCTATTTACTGTGCTAAGTAAGTGAACAGCCAGCACTGAGTGTTTCCTCTCCCCACATCACCAGTATTTGTTGGAGCTTAATACGTCTGAGAGTTAAGATGGAATCTCAGAGAACTCTGACTTGCATTGCCCTAATGCCTAAGTATTTGAACTTTAAAAAAAAAAAAATTATTTTGCAGCCATTTGTATTTTATCTTTTGAGAACTTTCTGTTCATGTCCCAATCTTTGTTTTGATGTTGTTTAGTTTTTGAGGTCTTTATATAGTTACTAATTCTCTGTCATATATATAATTGGCAATGGTGTCCTTTGCTGTACAGAGATTTAGTTTCATATGGTCCCACTTACCAGTAGTTGGTCTTAATGCTTCCATTACTAGACTCCTTTCCTGTGCCTACAGTTCAAGCCTATTACCTCCCTTCCATCAGATTCAGGGTATCACATCTCATGTTGAAGCCCTTCCCACACTGCTTTTGGTCATGGTGTTTACCACAGCAATATAAAGTAACTAGTACAGCACTTACTCATAAAAATACAACCACTGTTTATATTTTAATCTCACAGCACTTACTCATAACATATAACTTTTGTTTATAATAGCTTTTATCTCCTACTAGGCAGGAGTTTCCATGGCATAAATGAGTGCAAACATATATGTACTTTATAGGCCACTAGGACATAATGTCATCCTCTTCAAAGTTCATGTTTGAAACTGGCTCAATTGAGTTTCAAAAAAAAAGTCTTATGTTTTAAGCAAGCCTCCTTTCTCCACTGAAAAAATTAGTCAATTCAAGCCAAATTAAAATACATAAAGGCAGCTTTCTTAGGGATATCTCTCAGACAGGTTCACTGATCTCACTGATCTCACAGGAGAAGGTCAGGGAAATCAGCATGCAGACATGCAGACAGGGAGACAAGAAAGGGAAAGCACCAGAGAAAACACAATGACAGAGACGAAAAATGCAGATGGGGAGTGAAGTTTGGGGGTGGAAAATGTCTAGATTATAAAGTGAAAAATTATTAGGGGGGAAGCCCTGGCCCTGGGATGGAAAGTTCAGTAGGGACTAAGGGAGAACCTGAAGGCCAGGTCACTTGGTCAGGTACCTCTGCCACTTGTCCTGGGTCTGAAGCCCCATACCTACTAGTAAGTTTATGATTTTGTACTGAGAAGCATTCGTACAATCCTGGGCTATACATGAACCACAAGCTGGATGCCCCTATTCTAGCACTAAGATCTGTGGAAGCAACCACCTACCCCAAAGGCAGCATAGTAAATGATAGATAGATAGATAGATAGATAGATAGATAGATAGATAGATAGATAGATAGATAGATAGACAAGCTAAGTTCAATTCATTTGTGTATAAATAAGTCTGAAAGAATCATAACAGTTTACTACTGCTATATTCTGGCCCCTTGACAAATACTTCCTCTGTAGGCCTGGGACCTGGCCTGGTATTCTCCGCCAGCACTGACAATATATCAACAACCTAATGAAATACGCACCAGGACTTACATGAAGACATTGCTGTTCTGTCTTTATCTGGGTCCAGACAGAAAATAACTTGGTATTACATCTAACTTTTCATCTAAGAAATATATATATATATATATTACAATCTCATAATTAATAGTATAATTCTTTTTGCTTAAGTTGGAAAATTTCATCAATTTTATAATTTACCTCTAAGAAACTGTGCATTCTTTCCTATTTATTTTATTATTCACTTCTCAATTTATAAAAAAATTTAATAAAAATGACATTAAAACTGCCAACTCCTAGACATTGAGAAAGACGAAAATAGCTACTATCGTGGTATATTGTGAAAAGTTCAATAAATGGTTCTAGAAGTGGGGGAGAAACTATCTCCTTGATTTAAAGAATTTGGATATAACAGTAACAAAAATAACAACACAAACATTAAAATGAGAGAAATGAGAGATTGTTAACATTCTCAAGTGATTTAAAAGAAAAAAAATCTGACAGGAACCTACTATAGAGTGTCCCCTGAAGAATCCACCCAACAGGGAAAAGGGAGAGAGTGTAGGCCTGGGAGGAGTTGAGGGAGGGGGCTTCAATCAGGATATATAATGAATAAATAGTGAAGAAAATAAAACTGAAAAATTCAACTTAGTTTAATTTTAGTTTTATTTTAAATGCTAGTTACATAGGCATTTGTAAGAATAAAGACAAATGTTCGTACCTTTTAAAAACTTGTCATCAAATTGCTGAGCTGATACTTTTTCAGGAAATTTGATTCCAGCTCCCCAAATAACTAAAGGAGTTAAAGTCTCTGAAGGATGACCAGCCCCGTGGGAACCTACAGTAAAGACATCAAGAGTCATCAGATAAATATATAATTACTAACAATGGTGAAATAAATCTCTAAAC
This sequence comes from Psammomys obesus, assembly GCF_907164565.1. Taxonomy (NCBI): domain Eukaryota; kingdom Metazoa; phylum Chordata; class Mammalia; order Rodentia; family Muridae; genus Psammomys; species Psammomys obesus. The sequence goes on along the minus strand of NW_026585504.1, from coordinate 48,143,015 downwards.
AATTTGTTTTAAAGAATGGGTCCATGTATAGGCTGGGAAAGTCATAGGCCCAAATGCGGAGACTACTGCTATTTTCCTAAATGGATATGATGTAACTATCAAATTGTCTTCTCAATAACTATACTGACAGAGGTAGCCAATGGCAGTTCAGTGTCCAAGTGGGTTCCATAGTAATGGGGACAGGGACTGTCCCTGACAGGAACTGATTGGCCTGCTCTTTGATCACCTGCCCCTGAGGGGGGAGCAGCCTTACCAGGCCACAGAGGAAGACAATGAAACCACTCCTGATGAGACCTGATAGCCTAGGATCAGAGGGAAGGGGAGGAGGACCTCCCTTATCAGTGGACTGGGGGAGGGGCATGAATGGAGAAGAGGAAGGGTAAGATTGGGAGGGGAGGAGGGAGCTACAGGGGGGATACAAAGTCAATAAACTGTAACTAATTAATTAATTAAAAAAATAACTATACTGATGTCCACAGAGTAGTGCTTTGGTCAACTTTATCCAAGGAAACTGCTTCTTAAAGTGAGCAGCAGTAATTGCAGTGATACACAACCGATCAAGTCATGAAAACAGGCCTAGGGATCATCACAGAAGGCGTCAGGGCCGATAGAGACAGAAAAAGTAGGGAAGACATTTTCAGGGGAATCATCTCCCAGTTGGGAGCGAGTGGTATGTGCAGGATAGCCAGGTGTACAGATTCACCATGGTTTGAAAACAAAATATTCCTCACAGGCTCACATACTAAAAACTTGATGTCCAGCTGGCAGTGATACCTTGGGAGGCTGTAGAAAACAGTAGGATATAGGGGCTAGCTGGCATAATTAGTCACCAGAGGTATGCCTTTGAGGGTAATAACGTGCCCTCATCCTTACTTCTCTATCTTTGTTTCCTATCTGCTACAAGATAAAAAATGTCTTCTGCCAAACACCCCCAGCTATATGGAGTTCTGCCCAAGCCAGTCAACTACAACGAAGCCTCTAAAACAGTCAACCAAAATAAATAATCATTCCTAAGTTTCTCTCATGTATTTTGGTCATAGCCATACACAAGTAAATGCCACAGATTCCTTTTATTCCAGCCTCACTGTAAATGGGGCAGCTAAAAGCAGTCCTTTACAAAATGGAATCCAGCTCACTGGAATTTCATCCTGTGATTCAACAGCTCAAACCTTATCTTCATGCCATATCGCTCTCTGAGTACAAACTATATTTGCCTTGGGAATCTCATAGGGAGCACAGACTTATCTAACATAAGCTCAGTTGTCCTAGGCAGGTCCTCAGCAATACATCTTAACTGGCATCACTCCCCTTGCCTTCACATATAAATTCCAGGTAAAATATCTTTTCTTATAGAAAAGAGTGAAGAAAATTTAAAAATACTTGTTTATTTTTTCTACTTTCTCATTTGTAAATTTATAATTTCTCATTTGTAAAATTACAATTAGGAAAAAAAAGCCCTTTTTAAAGAAGGCTAGACATTTTCAACATACAATTTTGTGCTGTCACCTGATTTTCTGAACATAATACTTGCAAACTGCAACTGCCCCTACTTTCACTAAGGCTGCAATGAAAGGTTAAGCTAGACAGACTAACCCCAGTCTGTCATTCCATGGTCAGAGGTAAAGATAAAAGTTGTTTTCCCATCATCTCCATAAAAATGCTTGAATATTGATACAATTTCCTTCACTCCATCATCAACTTTTTTAATATTGTCCTTATATTCCCTGTTTACAAAGAAACAAAACAAGTTAAATTAATTTAGAGAAATCAAATTTATTCAAGAACTGAAGAAATATATTAAGATTTAATCTTCACTATTTTAAAATCAAGACTAATGTTTTCTCCTCTAATGAATTTTAAAAATTGAAATACTTTTCACAGACCTTTTTAAAAGTACTGATTAGTAAATATATTTTAGTGAACACCTTTTAGATCCTAAATAGGCTAATGAAGACTTTCACATTTGTTTCCCTTAAGGTCAGCACTCTTCTGCTGACCTTACTTAGTAGGATACTACTAATACTACAGTACAGAATACTTACATCCCATAAAGTACTTATGATTTATATCTACTGTGATATTGAGAACAAATCATACTCAAGCTCCTCATATAGCTGAACAAAGCCAGTTTAATATAAATATATTCCACTAATGGAAACAGTGCATCATATTAAACTAGGGGAATATAAGATATTCATGCTGGTAATTAAACCAGCAGACATTAGAGTTAATATAAAACAAATTCCAAAAAAGGATAAAAGTTTAAGTGATTTCATCTTTCTTATGGTCTGCAAAAGCTAAGAATACCACTAAAGAATTAATAAACAACACTTTATGCAATCATGGATACATGCTGATTAAATAAATACCCAAAAGAATTATATCTTCTGTTATAAAAATCCATACCATAAAATGTTTGTGCTTTTGAGATTTACTAGAAATACTCCCAAAATGTGGGTATGGTACTTTAGACATTTTTTTTTCTCTGCTTTGATAAATGAAGAATATGAAATATGTGTAAGAACTATTTCACTTAATTTAATGTGCAATATAGCCAAAACACAGGTGATTTTTAATCAGTATAAAATCATATAGTATATAATTGAAAACATTACACAGGATAAGTTACATGAAGAATTAGTTTTGTTGTCATAATTACAAAAAAAAAATTCATACTACACCAAAATTTGAAGCAAAATAGCTATTTCCCACAAGATCAAACAAAACACATCATTAAAATTACCTTGATGATGGTCGATGGGCATGTCCATTTGTATCTATTCCTAATAAATGTAAGAAAAAAACTACTTTTTCTTCATTTACTTTTGAGAATAAAGACTGGTTATTCCTCGCTGCATCAAAGAAGCCCTACATGTAACAAATCAGGTGAAAATTAGTTCTTTTATCAATTTATAAGTAAATATAAAATCTTATTTGCTTCATTTTGTCATCAAAATATACAAACACAAAAATCTTTATCAATTCAGATATTTCTGTCCAAAAATAATCACTGAGCTACTTTGATATAATTAGGCAAGATAATTATAGAAAAAGGAACTTAATATTATATAATTGTTACCACAAATCTATTGTAACTTTAAAAAACTGAAGAAATACTTTTTAAGAGGCAAATGTTAAACAGTAGTGGTGGGAACAGTTCAAGAACACTTATTATATTTAACTATCCTTGGAAATGGAACATTTTTCATCATCCTGTCCATGGCCATTCTAGTCAAACTGTGACATCCCACTCAGGTTGTGAGAACTAGGACCTGCTCTTGGTGTGGTGTGGGCGAGAAACAGACAAACAAAGCACAGTTCAGATTATGTCAGAATAACAAACTGGATCCATAAGCCCTGCAGGCATCCATAATTCTCCCACTCACATTCAGGAGCATGTATGTAAGAGTGCTTTAAAGTTATTTTAAATAAACAGATTATGCTAACATATGTCATTACTGTTTACATAACTGTTTAAATGTTATAATAGGAAGACTATTTTTGAAAAATAATTTTTTAAAGTACTTAAAAGTATAAGTGGAAAAATTAAGAGAAATTATTCAAGGATAAAACTATCCATCACCTTTCATTTATATTCTATTTAACTTCAGTAAAATTGTACTTTTTTCAATGACTATCAAAAACTTTAACCATTGACACAAGATTTGGGAAGCTATGAAATACTAATCAGGTACAGCTCAACGTATAATTTCTTTTAAAATAGCACAGTACAACACTGAAAGCTCCAGTTTATAAAGGCAGCAAACCTGAGATGAGTTCACTCAGAAATAAATTTTCAGGCCTTTAAATAACAATGTATTTAGTTATAAACCACAGCATTGCAAATACCTCCCCAGGTGTGTGGCACTCCCATGTAAAACAGTACTCGGACACTGAAGCAAGAAGGCCCAGAACAATGGCCAGCCTGGGCTGCATAACAAGACCCTCTTTCAAAATGCAGCAAAACAACACGCACCTTAACTTTATCAAAAACCCAGGTATCCAGTTTTGTGGCATCATCAGCACCAAAATCCTCTCTTTGAGCATCATAACTATATGTATAAACATGGTCACCACTAGCACCTGAAAAAGAAATTTGAGAAAAACATTTTAAAAAAACAACAACTAAAACTTTTAAGCTATCATAAAATGTGAAACAATCATTTCACATATTTTTATTGTTGTTTTGAGATCATCTTGCTGTATTGTCCATGCTGGTTTTGAATAATGGCTTCAAATTATTCTTAAGCTTCTTGAGTTCTAAGATTACAGGCACACACCCATCATACCTGGATCTACTTCAAGAATGTTACAAGTAGCCAGAATTTATTACAAAACGCTTTATGATAGAGAAAAGAAAGATAGGCAAAATAATTAATAATTACTTTATGTGTCATAAGTCATGTTACGTACATCAACATATTCTTTTTGTTCTCCAAATAACATAGTTAACTTGCCAAAGTCAAAATCCTAATATGCAATAAGATAAAAATAAGTTCTAAAGTTTGTTTCTATTTAAATGTGTGCCTCTTAAGAGATTGTAATATAAAATAGATGAAGATGACTAGCATAATGCTTCCTAAAAAGCAAATTCAAACATTTTACTTGTCTTAAAATTATATGTATTTGTCACAACACAAGGAAATAAAGAGCTTGGAATTTTAATGTGTGACTGTAATCCCAGAACTAGGAAGTGGAGACAAGAAAATCACAAGTTTGAAGCCTGGCAGACCCTGTCTCAAAGCAAAGATTAGGGTAAGTAGGTCAAAAGCTCTTTAGTGCCAAATAAAGAGGTGGACAAGTATGTTAATCCTATGAATCTATAAGAGTTGTATTAAGAATCTATAATCAATTTCTGGGATGGATAAGCTTTCCCACAAGTCATCATAAAGTAATGACATCTACAGCATTAACTCAGCTCTAGAGAAGCTCTGACTCTGCTCGGCCATTCTACTTCCCACATCCCAAATGCAGACACCTGAAGCCTTTGGTTATTTACCTAGCATACAAAAGGGCACATTCCTATCAGGTTGTGTCTCATTCAAGCATCACTCCTGTCTTGTCAGCTGTGACCAGAAGTAGAAAGATTAGTCTGGTAAACCACAGTAACTTAATCAGCCCACAGTGCTTCCTAAAGAATGAAATATATAAATAACAGTGGCACAGCCATATCTAATGGGAACAATGAAAACCATAAAGCCAGCACAGCTGCTTGACAACGATCCAGTAAAGCTGAGCCCAGTGATGCAATCAGTGTGGTGCAATGTCACACTATTTGGTCGTGATCTCTATGTGTCTCATGCTTAGGGGTCTTTTATTATTTGTAAAACTTAGGGATATTGTACTGATAGAAATTTTCTTATGAGTCATTTATGCCCTCTACCAGGAGTACTGATTCTAAGCTTCCCCTGGAATATCCTAACTCTATTACTCCTCCTCCGCTTTTAGGGAGATACCCTTATCTGGCCCTACCTGAAGGTCTTCCTTAAGCCCTGGAGGTTGTGAGTCAAGTAAATATGCCAGAGACCTCCTTATATGGCTCTGACTCAAAGATACTCTTGGCACATCTGTCCCTGCACTTACTTAGGAACAAGATAATCAAAACAATGTAAACTGTAAAAGGTAGGCTGTAATGTAATGTAAATTTACATTACCAATGTAAATTTGGTAGGCTGCAGAAGTTGGCAGCAGATCAAATTAAAAGCCTCTTTATAATATTGATAAAGAATGGTGTAGATAAATGATAAAAGAATAAAGTATTAAGACATCCCTTTTTTAGAAAAAGTAAAATCATACAGGGCCACTATAGTGCTATATGACCAAGAAACAAAAAGTAAGTTATATAAGCCTATAATATATAAATGCTGTATTACTGCAGAAAATAAATAATAAACTGTAGTAGTCTGCTCTGAAGACTTTTCTTGGGCCTAATGACAATTAGCAGTCTATCAAAAGTTAATAATATACTGCTTGCAACACAACAGTCTGTCCAGGTTGGCTTGGATGTTTTCTCTCTGTCTAGTGCCCTTGAAAACTCAAGAGCTACCAGGCTGAGATCAGGCTGTCATGCTTTGGCAAAATATGCCCTTGAAACTGTAATATTGTTAAAAGATGTGCTGTGGGATTGACGAGGGAAATTGATTGTAAAAGATAATTCTGTTCTATCATGGTTTATCAATAATGACTAAACTTATGACCAAGCAGAGGTTAAGCACGTGTCCAGGAACAAAAATGGTGTGTTCTGGAACAACACGCATCTATCCCTGCCTACTAATATTCAAGTACTCAGGCTGCCAGTCAGTTGGGATGTAAAACTCCTCCCAATCACTGTGACTGACTTATTCCTCCCTCGCCACTCTTGCATCCACCCTTCCTCAGGTCCTGACCTCACCTGGGGCTGGACACTGGCATAACAGTGTTATATAGCAATATTTAAAATAGAACAAAGTAGAAATCCTGTCTTTTAAACTGACAATCAAGCCCACTGTAAAACATGTTTCTATTTTCACAGATGATAAACACCTCTAAAAGTGAATAAATACAACATATATGCGTGAAGATGGCTAAGAAGGCAGAGGCCCTTGCTACTAGCAATCTGAATTATATCCCTGGGATCTACATGGCTGAAGGAAAGAACAGACTCCTATAGGTTGCTTCTGACTTTTTGATGAGGACCATGTGTACCATGAGCACACAAAATATATGGCTCTGGCTGGCCTAGAACTCACCATGTAGGACAGGCTGGCCTCAAGAGAGATCTGCTTGTCTCTGCTTCCAGAGTGCTGGGATTAAAAGTATGCACCAGCATGCCTAGCTAAATAATTTTTTTTTTTTTTTTTTTTTTTTTAGATAAAGAATAAAAAGCCAGGGAATACAGCGTGGTTGAGTAGTAGATATGCCTAACATAGAGAATCCAATCTTCAATATTGCAAGAATAAAAGCATTTATTTTTTACTTATTTGCTACCTTATTTACTTATTTACTTATTTGCTACATTGATACAACCAATGTTTCTTACCTTTGGCAAACATAGGCAAGATATCTGGACTTCCCCAGCTCCATGTGTACTTGCTTTCATTAAAAAGAGAGTCAAATTCTACAGGATTTTCTTTCCATCCTTTAGGTAATGGAGAAAAGAAGCAATAATATAATAAGTACATAGCAAAATAAGGCCTGAAAGATGTGTTCTTCAAATAGCAATTGACGACAACACATAAAATTCAGATTTCGTTAGGCGTTTTGTCTGCCTATCTTAAAATAAAATCACTTGTTAGTAAAATAATCACTTTCAAATTCTTGATTATAATGTATAACAAAACAACATTTCCATTCATACATACTTTTTCAGTAGCACAGGATGATGACATACTGAAGTTTAATTCCAGAATCAACACCAGGATATGTTCATGTCAGTAAGCCATGCTCAAAGACTTGTCAAAAGTATCTCAAAGTGTACTCTTGGGACTGGAGACATGGCTCAGAGGTTAAACATACTTGCTGCTCTTGCAAACCCAGATGTCCTGAGTTTTGTTTCCAGCACCAACACTGGGTGGCTCACAACTCCCTGTAACTCTAGTTTCAGGGAGTTGAATGCCTATTTCTGGCTTCCATGGACAGCTTTTCATACATGATGTGTACAAACAACAGTGTATGTGCACATGCAGGCGCACACACACAACTGATGTCATGAAAAAGTGGTAGGAAAACAGTGTTTCTATAAGAAGCATTGTATCTGATAAAATTGTTTCAGAACACAACCTTTGGCTACTGCACTGACATCCTCATAAAAGCCAGCTATCAGCGCTACATGGCCAGGCCGAGACTCTGTTGGCACACGCGTGTGAGATACTCCCCAGCTGCCTTCATGCATTATAATATTCCTAAAAGACAATTGAGATGAACAGTTAACACATGCTGGCATTAAAACTCTCAAAAGGCTTTAAGAAAGATTTTTATACAAGGAATCAAACCAAAAAGTTAAATTGTAAGATGGAAAGGAATCTCAAAACCAGGTTGAGCCCAATCATATTCTGCCCACCAGTTAAATTCAGTAGCATGAATAAGCCGAAGTAATATGAACAAAGAAATCACTCCCCTACTAGAGAATCAAGAGACAAACTACAGGCTAGTGTTTCAAACCACAAAGCAGAGATGTTTGGTTACACAGAAAACACTCACATGCAAAATATTATGCTGTTAAATTTTATTTGATGTTAAAATTTATTTAAGAATGGTATATGGCTATATAAAAGAAAGGCCTTTCTTAACATATGTAGTATAGTGTTTGGTGTAGAAATGCCAGACTGTCATGTTTTCAAATTGTCCAGGGAAAAAAAATTCTACAATATGCAATCCACAGTTGTGTGTGTGAGACTTTTTTTTAAGTGGTTAAAAAAAAAAAGAAAAGAAAAGCATAGGCAGGCTGGAGACATGGCTCAGAGGTTAAGAGCACTGGCTGCTCTTGCAGAGGTCCTGAGTTCAGTTCCCAGCAAACCACATGGTGGCTCACAACCATCTATAATGAGAACTGATGTCCTCTGCTAGTATGCAGGCAGAGCACTGTATATGTAATAAATAAATAAAATAACTCTTAAAAAAAAAAAAAAGAAAAAAAAAAGGCATAGGCATGGAAGCATATAGCCTTAATCTAAGGACTTAGGAGGCAGAAACAAGCATATCTCTGAGTTTGAGGACAGCCTAGTCCAAATAGCAAGTTCCAGGCCAGTCTAGTCGGGCCTCTACAATGAGACCTTGTGTCACAAACAAACAAACAAACAAAAAAACCCTTTTCAAAAATTGTCAATTGTAAGCTAATGTTCATCCACTCATGATATAATCCGTTTCTTTTTTAAAGCAAGCTAACACTTCTAAGACACACTGCTGAGCCTACTTACCTAATAAAAGGTGCTCTAGAGTTCCCATCTTCATCTAATTCATAAAAAGTGTCTGCTCTCAGGCCATCAGCAACAAATAATACTAATCTTTTTGCTGGAGGAGGCAATGGTGTAGACTGAGGAGTCATTCCATGAACCAAAGGAGATGTAAAATAAATGTCAAAAATGGAGGCAAAGAACACAAAATGTACAAGCAATCCCAAAGCAAAAAACAGCAGCATATCCAGGATGAGCTCCCTGCAAAAGAAGCTAAAACAGAGAACAAAGTCAAGCTGGACATACCTGATAAAGATATTTCTTCCACATATCTGATGCCTTTCATACACACTGCCCAGGTGTCAGGATACCACACAACTGACAACTGGCCTTTTATTTACAATGAGAACAATAAACATTGTTTAACAACATGATAATTCTGAAATAAAATATGTGTTAAAGTACACCACAGGGATAAAAAAAAGAATTCAATTAGGATCAATAAACTCAGTTACCTACAAATAATTAAAAATGACCAAAGAAACACAGAACAAAAAGTACTAAAAATTAGATAGGCTCAGTCACAGGAAATCCTAAATAACACATCCTAAATATAGTTCAGGCCATGCTTGGTTATCCACACAACACTGTTCCTACTCTTAGATTAAATTTATTAAATTACTTAAAACGGTAAATTTCTGAGAGTTAATTTTTTTTTAACTTTGGTCATCAGTGTAGGATTTGCCTGACTCTCAAATAGCAACAAACTGAGCAGAAAACACACATTATATCCATTTTGCTGAGTTACACACAAAACGTTAAACGTCATCTGTGCTTCAGAAAATCTGTGCTCCTTAAATAAACACTTTACTTCCCTGAATCAATAAAAAGGGTTTTATATTTATTCATTGAACACAACTTTTATATCCCTAGAAAATAACACCAAGAAAACCTATCAGAGGCTTGATGAAGTTATAAATACTAAAGAAAGAAAACAAAGCAAATGGAAACATTTAAGTTAATACTGTAAGATAGTATGCCATTACATCTCAAAGATCGAAGTGACCTTAAGAATGTTTTTCAAACCAGTCTTTATTCTTTGTTGGTAAATGTGTCTACAGATTAAGAAAGAAAACACTAGATTTCTCTTACTTGAAGTAGTATTATATACATATAATGACCTTGATTTTAAAAATATGAAAGATGAGAATTATGGACACATCTTATTCTTCCTGGTCTGAAGAATCAAATATCACAAGGATGAAGACTGTCCTGTAATTAAAAAAGAAAGAAACACTAAAAATGTGTTTATCAAAGACAAACAAGTTTAAAAAAATTAAATGAACCAAACAGTTAAACTGTAAGACACGTCTTATTAATTCCAAGAGAACATAAGGTGAACAAAATATCAGGGATTCTTTAGTGATACATGCAATTTCACAATCTAATCTCTCAGTATAAAGTTTGCTTCTTTCCTAGTTTATATGATCATCAAACTACACAGTGGTCACCATCATGGATGTTATAAATATTAATAAAGGTATTACAGAAAAAAATTAGTCAGGAATCTACCATCTTCTAAGTCAGCAGTTCTTAACATGTGGGTCATGACACCTTTGGGAGTTGAATGACCTTTTCATGGGAGTTACCTAAAACCATCTGAACACACGGATATTTACACTACAATTTATAACAGTAGCAAAATTACAATTATGAAGTAGCAAAAAATAACTTTATGGTTGGGAGTCATCACAATATGAGAAATTATATTTAAAGGTCACAGCATTAGGAAGTTCAGCTTATACCTAGAAGAGAGAAAATGGGGGCAAGCCTTCCATTCCCAGTCCAGGGGTCTCAGGTAGGGACCACGAGGTGGGGAGAAGAAAGAAGAGGTAGAGAAAGGGCACAGCCATGAGGACTGACCTGATGGAGCAGAAGCAGCCCAGGCAGGACCAATATGGCAAGTAATTAGGGGCATGTGGCTAGGAAGTAGCCAGACTATCATAGAAGGCTAGAATAGGTCACTATCTGGCCAGCTGTAGTGAATTAAAGCTTGTTGAATAAATCTATACATTTCTGTCTCATTATTTGGAAGCCAGAATGGCCAATTAGAAAAGCCCTCCCAACAACAAAAGCATATATATATATATATATATATATATATATATATATATATATATATATATATATATATAT
>NW_026585504.1:48105811-48131939 GCF_907164565.1 Psammomys obesus | reverse complement strand
TATATATATATATATATATATATATATATATATATATATATATATATCATAATTCAACAAGGATGGTTGCAAATATTTGTCTACAACCTCTGCTCGGATGTAGCCCATAGTATCTCAGTATCCAAGTGTGTTTTCCTAGTAAGGGGAACAGGGACTATTTACGACATGAACTCAATGGCTGTTTTTTTGACCTCCCCACCTCCCAAGGGAGGAGCCGCCCTGCTAGGCCACAGAGGAGGACTTTGTAGCCAGTCCTGAAGATACCTGATAAAACAGGGTCAGACGGAAGGGGAGGAAGTCCTCCCCTATCAGTGGACTTGGAGAGGGGCAGGGAGGATATGAGGGAGGGAGGATGGGATTGGGAGATAATGAGGGAGTGGGATACAGAGTTAATAAAATGTAACTAATAATAAAAAATAAAGAACGAAAAAAAGAAAAAACACTTTCTTTAAAAAAACTTATCTTAAATGTCTCCATTTTTATGGAGGCAAACAGCTTTATATGTATTTAAAAATATATATTAACATTTTAAATGTTTTATTGTGTTTTTATTTGTGTTTGTATGTGCAGTGTGTGCATGAGCATCTGTGTACTCGTGTGTTTTTCTGTGCGCACACACATGCATATGCACATGCAATCCATGGCACATATGTGGACATCAGAAAGCAACTCTGGAATCAAACACTTGTCTTCGGGCTCACCGACAATGCCTTTACCTACTGAGACATCTTGCCAGCCCCGGCTATTCATTTTTCCTTGAACATGTATTACCACTTCTCTTAAAAACAAACTCCTCCCATATATCACATAATGTTACCACATTTTGTCCTCAAATGCATCTTTACTAACAAATCCCAAATTGCAAACCACTGAATTATTGTTATTTTCAGCTTTTGACTATTAATAGCATTTATGTGATTAAATAAAATGTCTATGTGGGGCTTTGGACTTAGCTCAGTGGTAGAGTTGTGGGTTCAGTACGTAACTGATGATTTAATGTCTGCTTTTGTCACTTCACAATAATTCAAGAACAGCAGGAAAGGTCATCGTTAGCATCCACCATATTTTTATGAAAAGAGTTAAATGTTGCTAAATAAATCACTTAAGATTACATTTCAATGACAATATGTACTACAGCCACTAGATGTCGCCTTTCTTAGCTCTGTTTTCTGAATCATAGCTGTTAAGCTTCAAAGATGTTTTCAAAACACACCCAAAAAGTCCATGTTTTATGTTTACGTAATTTATTACATATTAAGTTATAGTGACTTGAAAGAATGAATACTCAATCACATTTATCTCAAGCAATATTGCAATATAACATTTTTCTTTAAATGAAATCACTTCTCATTCACATTTATTGAAAAAGAAAACTGGCATAGTTGAATTGTTTGGAAATCTCCAAAATAAATGCATAACTAAATTTTAACTTTTAAAATTTAAAACCCATGTTCATTTGTCTATAAAAATTTAGTTTATATCTGTGGGATATATGCCACCATAAACTACAAACTAAGAACGTATTAGACATTATCAAATACTAATTGACCAAACTTGGCATTTATGTAATTTGCGGTTATTTAAAACAATGAAATCCACAAATAATTTTAACATATAAATGAAGTGTTTAGGAAAATACGCTATCTTTTATATTTTTATTACTGAAAGATGAGATTCAATGACTATCCTTATTCAGGTGAGATGTCAGCCTAAAAGGCTTTCATCTAGGCAGTCTTCCAAAGAAGAGAGAAAATTCCCAACAACTATTAATAAATTATAAGTAGAGGTCAGAAATTCTTACTATCCCAGTGTGTTCATTAAAACTATTCATGCATGATCCTGAGAGGCAAAGTACCCTATGGGAAGACTGGTCAGCTGATTTGTTGAAAGCCTGGAGTTAGATACATAAGCCTGTGGTTACAGGAGAGGAACTAGCAGTAACTTTCGATGTGTATAGCAGGTCAGCCAAAAAACTTCTACGTTCAACTTCTTAAGACTTAAGATTTAAAATGTGTAGGCAACATTTTTAATCTATTTTCAATTAGTGCTTTACAATTCAGACACTAAATTAAAGCTGCTGCCTCTTTTTTACCTACTGACCTTGCTTTTCCAGGCTCTGCTAGCCACTGTTACTTGTTTTTAAAAACCACCAATGTCCTCAGTACCCAATATTGATCATTTTGTACTACTTCCATGACACTGAAGATTTTTTTTTTCAGATTCATCAATAAATGGCACAGAATAATATTTAGCCCAAAGAACTGGAAGCTAAAATCTTATTTAAAAACAAATCCTTACTACTAACACTATTTTTAAATTACTACAATGTGGAAAGGTTCCTTACGTTCTTTTAGTATTTGGGTTAACTTTCTACCCATTTCCCTGTCTCCTATGCCCATTTAAACCATTCACTCCAACCTCCAATATTCTCCCTCATACCTTCATATTACATGTAGCACTATTTTAATAGCTTGCAAGAAAGCCCAAACAATAATTATAACAAAAAAAAAAAAAAAAAAAACACCCAAAGCCTCATTCAAATGAAATTTTAGTTTATCGAGACCGACTAAACTGGAATTAAAGCCTACACTTAACTGCTGGCATACTTTACATGTACACCAATAACCAGACGAAAGGTCATATAACAATGTTCTATATTAATTTTTCCAGAGCCAAACGAGATACTTCAGTGCTTCAGTGTAGTGCAGAACAGAGTTAGCACTGCTGCATATTTATTTTGTTGTCTGTTAGCTCGTTAGTAGGAATCTAAAAAAAATCTAAAACCAAAAATAAAAGTGGCAATCTGTGTGTAACAAAACAGAAGCTGGCAGTCTGACAGAGAAACCTCCCCTTACCACCTCAGACCACAGTCAAGGAGTAACACAAAAGATAAATAAGCTCCCAAACTTAGAGTATACTTATGGGCTAACGTTTCATAAAGGAAACTACTGAGTGCAACTTTTAAAATCGCTAAAATTTGATTGATTTTAAATCAAAACATTGATTCTAGCCTAAAGGAACTCAGAAAAGTTTCATGGGATTGTGAGAAAGAATAGTTTTGGACAAAAAGTAGGTGATGCTAGTTCCACTGAATGTGCAGTAGACTTGACCAGGTCATCGAAGCTCCCCAGACTGAAGTTTACTCACTTGGACTGGTGAGAGAGCGCGTAATAGTTTGAAAAGTTCCTCTGATGCAAACTGTATGTTACCCTCCAACAGTTTACAGAGCAGTTAGTTTATCTTTCAAGTCCAGGCTGTTCACAGATGGGTGGGCGCTAAGGCAATTCGTAACTCAAGTGTTGCAATTTCCGTCCAGGCTCTATCTGCACTCCGCAGCTCTCTAGGTCCAACTGCCGGACGGAAGGGGCGGCAAGGCGCCCTCCCTTAACCGCAAGGAGGACAAGCTGTCTCTACAATTCCAATCGAGAAAGGACACGGCTGGGAAAGTACCAAAAAGGGAAGAAGCCAGATTCTGAATACTGCCCAGCGCACTTGCTGTCTGAGAGCAAACAGCGGCAAAATCTCCAGCAGGAAGGGAGCAAGCGGGCGTGGGGCCACCGGGCTGGCGCCGCCACACCTCAAGCGCAAGGGTCCCGGAACTTTACCTTGGGCTTATGCGGCTCGGGCTCGGTCCAGGAACGTGGCCTCCTCGGAACGAAGGTAGGACCTAGCGTCACGAAAGGTCTCGGGAGGGTTACCCTGTCGCCCCTCAGAACACAGCCCTTCAGCTACCTCCACCTGCGCCTCCAGGGAACGCCCCCATCAAGTCCCAACCCTCCTCTCTGATCTCGCGAGACCTCTCTGGGCTGGACCAAAACCTCCAGCCAATCCTCGAGTGGTTGTGGGCGGTGCTTTACGTTTGAGTCCTGAGCGGTTCCTTTAGTTTTCCGACTCCGAGCCTGAGGTGGGTGGGGCTGAGGCGGGAACGGGGCGGGGCGAAGACAGGACACAAGCCAGTTCTCGCGAGACTAGAGACCAGGAAGACGCCTGCCGAGCCGGCTGCTGGGGTGCAGCGGCGGCTGAGGCGGCAGGTGCTATTGCATCCCGGCCTCTTGCCTCCCAGTTGGGCGTAGTCTCGAGGTGAGAAGGAGGGACGTGGTGGGCTTCGGCTGCCTACGTGCTCAGTGGCTCCCGGGACCTAACGAGGATTCAGGGTGAGGCCTGTCGGGCCAGGCAGGGAAGCACCCACACTCCTGACAGAATAAGATGGCGGCGATGGCGCCCGGAGGTAGTGGCAGTGGTGGCGGCGTAAATCCATTCCTCAGCGATTCCGATGAGGACGACGACGAGGTGGTGGCGACCGAGGAGCGTCGGTCAGGACTTCGGCTGGGTGCCGGGGTCGGCCTGGATCCTGGCTCTGCAGGCTCGCTGTCGCCACAGGACCCCGTGGCCTTGGGGAGCAGCTCGCGGCCAGGGCTCCCTGCGGAGGCGTCCGCCCCCCCAGCGGCCCTGGGGGTCAGCGGGGAGCCCCCTGCCCGTTTGTCGATCGATGCCATCGCGGCCCAGCTGTTGCGCGATCAATACCTGCTGACTGCCCTGGAGCTGCACACCGAGCTGCTGGAGAGCGGCCGTGAGCTCCCACGGCTGCGCGATTACTTCTCCAATCCTGGCAACTTTGAGAGGCAGAGTGGGACCCCGCCAGGGATAGGGGCGCCTGGGATTCCTGGCGCATCCGGCGTTGGAGGCGCAGGAGGACGGGAACCGAGTACGACGTCGGGCGGAGGACAGCTCAGTAAGTAGGCGCCGCCTGTCGCACCTGCAGACAATGGATTAGAAGAGTTACTTGCCGCTGAAGAGTATTGGTGGGCGGTACTGAGTCTAGGTTTGTGTTGAGAGGCGAGAGACTGTTGAACGAAATAAGAGTTGTCCTATGTACTGGAAGCAAAAAGATCTCTCTGTAGCTGTTCTTTGTATTGGTTTCCAGTCTTTGGCCTGTGTGGCACTGCTCCTGGCCCTCCTGTTGGTGTCAGGACCTTTTACATCAGTTTCCAGTTCATTGGCTATTGTGGCACTCTAGAAAAACTTCCTTATTACTTGGGCATTTTGCTCTAGGCAGTTTTCCCTTTTCCCCAGTCCCTTGAATCAGACTACCAGGAAATAATGTTTCCTAGTAATTCTTTGATTCACTTAAGAAAAAGAACAGAACACGAAATGTCGCTGCACACTACTAAAGTTGGACCCCCTAACGACCTTTTGTCTTTAGGAGACTTAAGTCAGTTGTTTTTTCCATTATTTTGTATAATTACTATATGCTAATAAAAAGAAGGAAATGGGATTTTTCTGTTTCATAGAATGTGTTGTTTGAATAATATCAGCATAATTCAATTTCACTACACCAATTTCAGTAGTGTTCTGTAGAGCAGACCCAGGATCTTAATGCCAGCAGCTTTTTTTCTCACCATAGCACCACTGTGAAGGCTTTTTTTCTCTGAATAAGCTAGAGAACTGGTCCTTTTTTGTTTTCCTTGCTACAATAAGTTTTAGCAGGAGAGTAATCAGTGGCACAGTCGTTGTTTATATATAAGTTTTATATGGAAGTTCTTAGTGTCCTTTTTGAGAGGCATCAAATTTTTCCCACACTAATACTAATACTTTGCTGTGTTCTGTGAGGCTAACTGGAATTTACTAACAAATAAGCCTAATTGATTTTTCTAAGTGTCTGTACTTTTGAATGATTCTAGAGCCTAATGTTTGATGCCCTACAACTGGAAAGGGTGTGTTTTCTATCCCAGTAAATCCTAAGCACATTTCCTTCTTTTATAACTCCTAAATTATCTAATGATTGTCACCTGACAAACTACCTCATAGGGACCCAAATGTCCCTTATTTTATATATATAGTACTTAGCTAGTTTTAACCTACATCATAGCCTTTAGATCTGTTTTTTTTTTTTTTTCATTTGATTTGATGACAGTAATGATTTTAATATAGTCATTTTACTTGTTAGCTTGGAGCTCCTGCCTCTCATTTCCCAGGTCAGGAGATTAAACCGATGGCCCTGCATATGGTAGACAAACTGTACTATATACACCTAGGTTTTTGTTTGTGGGGGGGGGGGGGGGGCACTGATTGGGAGATGAGGACTTTTCTTATTTTATCTTTTAAGTGGCAGATATGGGATTTGAACTTAGATCTGTATCTTAACATTCATTCTACCACAGTTACTATGTTATGTCTGCTTCAAGACATAATTCAGCAAAAGTTAGTTTGTTTTAATATATGATCAAGTAAGGAATCTCATAATTCAGAGTGTGTCTTCACTCAAAGTGGTCAATCAACACAGGAGACAAGCAAAGTGATACAAAATTGCTAATCTAAAGGATGAATTGAGAAATCATAGCATCATATTGAGGGAGAGTGAATGACCTGCCAGGAGCATCACTCCATTTCACCAAGGTAGCCATACTACACAGCATTAAGATAAAGTCAGGACAGTCACACAGTACATGTTAATTGTAAGCTATCCAGAATCATCAGTTAAGCCTACACAGATCTTTTAATAGAATTTTTTCAGTCTTTCAGAAATTTGTACACTATATTATGAACATATCCATCTTCTGTTTCTCCCCCAACTCTTTAGCCATCTCATTTCATGTTCCTCTTTTAAAATGACCCACCAAGTCTTCTATGCTGCCCATATACTCATGGATGTGTGCCCATTCACTGGAGCGTGGTTGCCCTACCACAGGCCATGCATGCACTTAAAGAACTGACTCTCCTAGAAGCCATCGACTCTCTGTAGCGTCCCAGGTAGTTGTGTGGACTTGTGAATCCCTCCCTGCTCATTGTTGGAATGTTGATTGCCTTGATCTTGTGCAGGTTTTGTTCAGGGCAACTACACTGTGAATTCATTCGTGCAACAGTCCTGTCATGTCCAAAAGACACTGTTTTACTCTAGTTCTCCCTAACTTCTGGCTCTTACGGTTTTCTGTTTTGTTTGTCTGTTTTGTTTTGTTTTTGCCCCCTCTTTTATAGTATGGGGCTTTGGGGGAATATGATATGATTTTCTCATTTTCACTCAACTAACATTTTCTGATCATTTGTGAGTTTCTGCATTAACTACCAGCCAGATCCAAGCACATTTATCAACTATTCTGAATCAAATCATCTAACAAAGCCAAATTAGCTTGTATGATTTATGTTGGTCAAGAAGCTTAGCTCCATAGTTGCATCTGATTTTTCTAGTGATAGAGCATGGTTCAGCCTCAGGGAGAATAAAACAAAGTTGTAAGCATGAGTGTAGTTTTACAAATTGTCTTATCCATTTCAAAAATTACAAGTCAGTTTGTTTTTAAAACCTGCTAGTCTTGTTGTGTAGGTATAAGATTGCTCAAAGTAGTGTCGTTTTTAATATTTCTGCCTTCTCTCAGCTCTGTATTTGTGTGCTACCTTAGTTCATACTTTCAGCTTGCATCTGAACTACCAATGTTACCCTTATTCTGTGGCTTCCTCTTTTCTCTTTCCTTTCTTGATTTTTTTCCCACTTTACTAGTATTATTTACTGTTATTAACAGAAATTTATGAATTCTTTGTACTTGGGTACAAATATGTAGTAAATAATCCTATGCATGATGTATAAATATTGTCAGAGATAGGGAAGATCAAAAAGTATGAAATGAAGCCTCAGGTCATGGAGCACACCTTTAATCCCAGCACTCCAAAGGCAGAAGCAAGTAGATCTCTGAATTCAAGGCCAGCCTGGTCTACAGGCTGTTCTAGGACAGCCAGAACTACACAGAGAAACCCTGTCTCGAAAAACAAACAAACAAATATTATAAAGTGAACCGAATTAGCATATGGTAGAGAGACAAGGCATATAAACATCATAGTTGTTAAGGGAAGGTGTCACAAATAAAAAGGCACATGTAGAACTTTAAAGATCAGATGGCAGAAGACAGGATATGAATACCTCAATGCAAGATAATTAATAAAATTTAATTTTTCACTTTCATTCTTAAATGTATTTTATTTAATGTATGTGTGTATGTGCCCACAAGCAGAGGCCAAAGGACAACTATGCAGATTTTAATTTTCTCTTCCCTCTTCTACTTGAGTTCCAGGGATGGAATTCAGGTTGTCATTCTTGGTAGGAAGTGCCTCTACCCACTTGAGCCAGCTCGCTGTTCCTTTTTACTAATTTTTCAATTAGCATACAAAGTAATGGGTTTTATTATGGCATTTCATACATCTATGCCACTATTCTTTATTTGTAATCATCCCCTCTTCCTCACTGTTATCCTCCATTTCTCCCTGACACCCTCCTGTTGGTCAAGCCCCTTCCCTCCCTCTAAATTGTCCTCCCTTCTGCTTTTATGTCACATGTATTGCATTATTCCCTCTCCCTGACTGCCCTTTATAATTTCTTCTTCCTATTACAATTTCCTTTTTAATTTCACTTACTTTTTGACACACATATAGCCCATATGTTCATGTATAAGTTTAAATCTAAAGTCCATGTATGAGAAATTGTGCTATTTGTCCTCCTGAATCAGGATTGTTTCACTTACAGTTCATCCATTTTCCACCAGATACCATGATTTCATTTTCCTTTCCAGAAAAAAGGAAAAAGTGTTTTGTGGGTGTTGTCATAAATAGTATAGAAACAGTTATTACGGTGCAAGGATCTTTATGGTGTGTTGGCAATATTTCAGGTATATATAATACATATACATATGATAGGTCTATTAGTTTTTTGAGGAGCTTCCACACTGACTTCCGTAATGCCTATATGAGCATGTATTCGCACCAATAGTATATAAGGCTTTCTTTTTCCCCACATCCTCACAAATATCTGCTGTTTTTTACTTGATAATAACCATTTTAAGGTTTTTTTTTCTTTTAAATTTATTTTGTGTGTGAGTGTGTTCTGCCTGCATGTATGCTGTGTACCACATACATGTGCTTGGTACATGTAGAGGTTAGAAGAGAGTGTCAGACATCTGCAGTTTGAGTTTCAGATGGTTGTGAGCCACCATGTGAATGCTGTGAACTATACCTATGTTCTCTGCAAAAGCAACAAAGATCCTTAACCACTGAACCATGTCTCTAGCCCTGATGCTAGCCATTCTGACTAAGACAAAATGGAATCTCAAAGCAGTTTTGTTTTTCATTTCCTTAATGACTAAAATGTTGAGCATTTTTTTCAAATATTTACTGGTCACTTGCTTTTTTTTTTTTTTTTTTAACTGCCTGTCTGCTTCATTAGCCCATTTGTTGATTTGATTTGTTTTGTTGTTATTTAATTTTTGGAGTTCTTTATAGATCCTAGCTATTAGTCCTCTGTCCTATATGTGGTTCTTTCTTGCTTTTTATTTTATTTTTTTAATTTCACTTTAAATTTGTTGGGCTAATGATTGGAAGACACTTTTAGCTTGCTTATTATAAAGTTACTGATCATGTTGGTGTCTACATACATGACTTAATTCTAATGGCTTATGAGCTTATGTAAAGCAAAGAGCAGTTCTTAATAATTTTTTTTTCCCTCTCCTCTACCCCTATACTCAGTAGTTAATCCAGGACATCACACAAGCTACATAAGATCTCTGCCACAAAGCTGTATTCTTCACCCTTCCTTTCCTTGCTTTCTTGATTCCTCTCTTGCTTTTTTTGTTTGTTTAATGTATGTGACTTAACTCATTGCTTGTTGGCTTAATTAAAGTAAGGGACAAGTCTTACTAAGTTTTGTGTCTAACTCTTCAGCATAGGTTACCAAGTTTAAAAAACAAAACAAAACAAAACAAAAAATGGGGCCTTTCTTAGTTGCCAGGTAGCCGTTGAACTTTTTCTGTGGAAGAGGCACACCTTGAATTCTTGGATCTGCCTCCTGAGTAGCGATAATTACAAAACTGAACTAGCTGTGTGGCTGATTACTATTCAAAGTTACTTCCTCCTGTCCAAAACAACTCTTTCCAAACATCTTTGTAATTAACAAAAGTTTGCATTATAGGAAAAAAAAAATGTGCTGCTTTTTTAGAATTTGCCCCTTATTTTGACTAGTATATAATAAAATTTGACATTAAAATACCTCATTATATGTAGCAGTAAAGTCCATCCTGTAAGTGCTTCTTTCAGATGTATTTTTGTAAGTAAAGCCTTAATCTTCATCACATTTCCTCAGTGCCCAGTGTATTCCTAAACTAGTTCTTGATTCCTTTTCCTGACGCATTCACACACTCATGTTCTTCTGAAAGGAAGTCCCTACTTGTATTCCTTCCCCCAAAGTCCCATTCATAATTGCAGGACTCAGGGTAGGTCTGTTTCTTTGCTATAAAAGGCTGATGGTAGTAACTCTTCTTGGGTGGAGTTGTAATGAAAGTCAACAAGTTGTCTATAAGGTACTTGCCACAGAAGAATTGGTCACAAAGTGGTCATAAATAATTCTTGTTATAATATCTCATAATCATCCTTGTTGCCTAACAGCCTGGCATATTGTAAAAATCACTTGGCATTATCAAAATTTTAACTTACATAAATGGTTTGTGGATTGTTTCAGCCTATAAGTTTCTAAGTTAAAGTACTTTAACCCTGAAATTTAGCTTGTAGACTCTTGTGACCCAAAGGCTGCTAGAAGATAGAAATTCTACTCTTAGCCTGTGGACAGTTTATCATAAAGTGATTGATCATATTGTTGTCTACATATGTGACTTAACTCTCGTTGCTTTTTGGCTTAGGTAAAGTAAGGAACAGGTCGTACTAACTTTTGTATCTAACTCTTCAGCATAGGTTAGCAAGTTAATTTAATAAATACCCAGCCTTCATTTCTCATCTGTAAAAATGATGAACTTGGACTATCTCAAAACTTTCTTCTTGCCTTCATATATTTTGAAAATAGTGACCAGTGAAAAATGAGACTCATCATTGGAGATAAAGCAGCTGGCAATAGAAGACTCCCTACATAGTTTTCTCTCCTTTTTAGTGAATGAGAAATGTCTAGGTCTTGAGATGTGCAGATATCAGCTTTTCTTAACACTTTGGTTAAATATATTTGTCAAGTGTTTATAATCCTTTACTGCCAATGTTACTAATATCTGTAACCATTTCAAACAAATTCAAGACTAACCTTACATAGCAAGAAGAGCAGACAGTTTTCCTCTGAGGCTCATAAACACAATGCCCACTTAAAACAATTACCCAGTAGCAGTAGGAGCAAGTTTGCATTCCCGCAAAAGTAGAAAAGTCTGGGTATTACTGTTTTTTACTGTTCATATTTTAGAGGCATTTTGTAGGTTCCCTTTCTTGGACATGAATTGCTAAAATCTAGCCTTAAGTACCTAATATGTTTGAATACTTATATATGAACTCAATCTTAAAGGTTATTAGTTACCTTTAAGGTAAAATTATTAACCTGTTGAATTTATATATTACATGTTTTCATTGAATTCTACTGAATTCATACAGTTATATATCATGACAAGGTTTTAAGACATCAATGAGTAAATGAGCATTTTACCAAAAGAACTTCAATTTAATGCTAGTTTCTTAAATCCCACACATATACCTTTTAATTGTGTGTTTGGTATTTTATGATTTTAAAATTATAAAGTACAACAGAAACTAAATGTAATGTGGGAAGAAAATACCCAAACTACAAACAAAATATTCAAATACTATAAAGAGGAATATATAATTTAAAACTTAACATTCTGCTCCAGAGTCAATTATGACCATTTATGCATTTATTTTAAACACAGTATGGATGTGAGTGTGCACAAATGTACTTGCATTGACAGGGTAGAAGTTTGGTTTTGATTTTGTCACTGCTTTTAAGACAGTCTCCCTATTAGTTCAGACTAGATTGCCCTTGAGCTCAAGGCCAAAATGCTCCTGCCTCAGCTATAGTGCTATTATGATTACAGGTAAGCACCATCAACACTAGATATCTTGCATGGATTTTGTGTATCCAATTTGCTTTTATTGTTCTTGGATTGGTTTTGTTTTTGTTTTTTGTTTGTTTGTTTTAATATCTACATTCTTGTTAATGACCTTACACAGTAAGTATTCAGTAAATGTTTGACTGAATTAACTAATTTTTTTCAGTCAACAACTGGTCAATGGGTTTGGGGTTTGGGTTTTGGTAAATTTAGTTCTCAGAATATCATATACATTTTCCAAGATAACCTTTTCAGTGATCTGGAACTAATTTCATAACCACAGTAAATGTTCATTCAATGTACATATAAAGCTACTTTTACATGTGATTTATAGAATCACTTGCATATCTTATATTCAGCCTGTGTATAAAAGATTTCGTTCTCAGCTTTGGTAAATGAAGTTAAGAACAGGTTTTTCTGGTTTTCCAATTATGGTGCCTCATCATAAGTTGCTCAGCTATATAGTGAATCATTAAGAAATTACACAGCAAGCATGCTGGTCTATGAAGAAATTCTTTGTGCTTACAGTAGTACTTGATAGCATGTAACTCTGTGGCGTTTCATTATATTTTGGTTTTGGATAGATTCTCTAGTCAGTTTTTGAAGTCCTGGGTTCAAATGATTCTCCTACTTTGGCCTCGCAAGTAGCTAGAATAACTATTATGAATAGAGTAACAATGAACATGGATGAGCAGTTGTCTCTGTAATAGAATATAGAATTCTCTGGTTATGTGCCCAGGATTGGTATAGATAGATTTTGAGGTAGATTGATCCACAGCTCCCTGAAAAAGTGCCTAACTGATTTCCATTATAGCTCTGCCAGCTTACACTTCTACCAGCAGTGAATAAGTGTCCCCTTTCTCTGCACCCTGTCAGCAGCATGTGCTGTCATTTGTTTTATTGATCTGGGTCATTCTGACTGCGGTAAGATATAAGCTCAGCGGAGTTTTATCTCTATTTCCCTGATGGCCAAGGATGTGGAACATTTCTGTAAGACATATGTTTCCTCTTTTGACAACTCTCTGATTAGTTCTGTACCCCATTTTTTATTAGATTGTTTTCTTGATGCTGAGGAGTTGGTTTGTTTTTAGCTTTTTTATATATTATTTTTAAATTCGTTATATATTATAGATACTAACTTTTTAAGTTTGATGAGTTTTGACAAATGAATGTATCTGTAGTGATATGTACACTGTGTATGTGATGGGCTGTTTTTCTCTGTCAGCTTTTAATATTTTCTATTCTTTTGATTTTTCAGCAGTTTGATTCTGATACTGCTCTATTTCTGTACCCTGTCCTCTTTGGTGTCTTATAACTACTTTGAATCGATATCTGCCCAACCTCTTGTTTTATCTGTTATTACCTTCATTTCTACATACCTTAGACATTTTGTTTTGTTCCACGGAAACAATTCTGTTAATTTTTGTTTTAGTCTTTTTTCTTTATTCTTCATGTTGAAAACTCTCGTTAATTTTTTTTTAAATCCCCATTTGTGTATATGTCTGTGCACACATACCCAGAACTTATGGGGTTGTTTGCAGAAATTGGTTCCCTTCTCACTATCTGAAGCCCAAGGACTGGCCATAGGTCATTAGACTTGGCAACAAGTGCTTTTATGCACTGAATCCATCTCACTACTTCTCCTGTAATCACTTTTTAACTCAATACTCTGTCATGCTTATTCTGTTATTATACTCTTCATTGAACTTTTGGTATGAAACATTTGCTTTTCTTTTTTAAATTTAGTTCTATTATTTTTTTAATATTTTTTTATTTTTAAATAATTTTATACATTCACTTGTATCCCAGCTGTAGCCCTCTCCTTCTTTCCCTCCCAATCCTCCCCTCATCTCCTGCCCCCTTCCAAGTCCACTGAGAGGGGGTGTCCTCCTCTCCTTCAGTCTGGCCCTAGCTTATCAGGTATCTTCAGGTTGGTTGCAATGTTCTTATCTGTGGCCTAGCAAGGCTGCTCCTCCCTCAGGGGGGAGGGGAAGCTCATGAGTTCATGTCAGAAACAATTCCTGTCCCCCTTACTAGGGAACCCACTTGGATACTGAGCTACCATGGGCTATGTCTGAGCAGGGGTTGTAGGTTATATCCATGCATGGTCCTTGGTTGGATAAACAGTCTCATAGAAGATCCCTGTGCTCAGATATATTTGGACCTTGTGGGGATCCCTGTCCCCTCTAGGATATACTAATTCCTCCTTCCTTCATATGATTCCCTAAAACATTTGCTTTTCAAGTCTACTGATATTTCCTAGAATTTCCACTGGTATTTTTTTTATTCTGTATTTTTTAGCGAGGATTTCCAATCCTTTTTGTTTTGTTACTTTTCTATTGTTGTATTAAAACATCAAGACCAAGACAACTTGTAAGAAGAAAGGTTTATTTTGGGCTTAAGTTTTCATACAGATCAGTGTCCCTCACCATTGAGGGTTGGAAAGTATGGCAGCAGGCAGACAGACATGGTGGCATGAATAGCTTAGAGCTCACATCTTGCACAGCAAACAGGATGCAGAGAAAAAGACCCTGCAAACGGTGCATGGCCTTTGAAGCCTCAAAGCCTGTGTGCAGTGATACACTACCTCCAGCAAAAGAACACCTCCAAACACCAATAACTGGAGACCAACTCTTCAAATGCCTGAAACTGATGGGGGATACCTCATTCAAACTACACACTTTCATTCACTAATAGCTGTTTTAAAATCTTTTGTGTCCTGATTATCAAATATAACTTGCCTATGAATTGATCTCATTTGCTCATATTTTCTCTTGGGGCTGGATGGCACTTTGCTGTTCTTGTATATCAAGTCACTTTAGACTGTATGATAAATAGTATATATGGTAGTTCATTAAGACTGTGTTTGGTCTGTTTTTTTCCATGGTTTTATGTTTTCAGTCAGCAGTTATCTATCCCAGACTAAATCTACAAAGTCTTTCAGGTAGCAGTTTAAATAACTGTCTTGGGGGAGGTAGCTATTGTTTGGAATGTTTGGTTGGTTGCCTGGTTCTGGTTGTACTACCTGTAATATGCTCTATGTATGCTTTGTTCATAAGTGGGGCAGATATTTGGGTAGGGACATAATTATCTAAATAATGAAATTAATAAAGCATAATTTAATAATAAATAATAAAACATAATTATCTAAAGTAGTTGAATTGGATTGAGCATTTTTATCTATTTAATAGAATTTCTAAAACTTAGAGTCATGATTTTATTAAATGAAAATATTTATGAGTACCTAAATTATCTCTTATTTTACAACTGAGTAAACAACTGTTTGTTTTGTTACTTTTCTCTTTTGTAGATCGAGCTGGGAGCATTAGTACTCTTGATTCTTTAGACTTTGCAAGATATTCAGATGATGGTAACAGGGAAACAGATGAAAGAGTGGCAGGTGAGTAAGACTGGAAAGATAGATTTAGAGTCTTTGACTTTCCAGAAATAATAAAATAGCCTGAGGAATTGTCTTCTTCCTACCATATATTATGTTAATATACATGATTATTATTAAAGTTGTGTTACTAAAGTTGGAGATACCCCAGTTTTCTGTTCAGTGGCACTAGGAGTTTTTATGTCTGTAAACCTATAGTTTGCTGAATTTTCCTTGTAGCAAGCAGTTAACAACTGCTGTAAAACAGGCTTATCAGTTGCATAGTTCAAAGGTAACTGTACCTTACCGTCATTCCCTTGATAATCCAAGCCAGGGCCAACATTCATGTGTATCTATTAGTACAACTTTGGTTTTTCAAAGCTGGTTGAAATATCTCTGATGTGATTGTTAGGTTGAACTTTGCTTTGAGTTCAGTGAATGCTTCATACCTCTCACAATTGTTTCCAGAAATTCCTAATTTCCCTGTGATACCTGGTTACAGCAGGGTCTCCCAGCACCCTGCCCATCCTAATAAGATAACATTTTTTCTAATTGCTTAGTTATTCAATCCAGTTTCCTTCTTGCCCATTGCCACCTACTTTCTCACCAGTCCTTCCAGATAGATAGCAATCACCACTGTATGGACTTCTGAGGACCAATATGTTTTACACTGTATTCTGTCAATATCATTTGACTCTACTGAGAATTTCCTCAGAATCTACCCTGGAATTTGCCAATATAGAAACTATGGTTCCTTGAGTGCAAGTGTCTGGTTCTTCATGCTTATGGCTTCCTGTGATTAAAATCATTCTACTTAGTGTTACAGGATTTGTTTTTATCATACTTTGGCCAAGAGTGAGAAATTGAAAGCAAAATTTAAGCTTAAGTGGAATGTAGGCATTCCTGAAACATTAGGGCCATAAAGGACAGACAGAGCTGTGAGGGCAGAGTAAGTATAATTGTACATCTATTATTAATGGATTTTTCTTGCACTTAATGGGGCAAGTTTGGTAAAACCTATACAGTGCTAACCTACTGTACACATTATAATAAAAATAAATAATTCTTGTAAGGCACTTGCTTACCTCACTGTGGATGTTTATTGTCTCATTGAGGTATTATCACGTACACACAAGAAACTAAGGCCCTGGAAGAGATTGTACTAGACTTGAGTAGTGGAACAGTCTAGCAACAGAACCCACAATTAATTGAACTATATGCAACTTCTTGGTGTGAAGGATTAGGTTTGAACTAATAAAAATGTCATTCCAATATGTGATTTCTATTCCTTGCTTAAGACTAGAAACTTAACAGACTAGACACTGGAAGCAGTTGAAGAGGGAAAAAGATGGGAGCGTACCATAGATGTTCTCTGAAAGACTCTACCCAGCAGAGGATCAAAACAGGTGCTGAGACTCACAGCCAAACTTTGAGAAGCGCACAGGGAGTCTTATGGAAGAATGGAGGGATAGAAGGACCCAGAGGGGACAGGAGCTCTATAAGAAGAGCAGATAAAACAGATCTGAGCCCAGCAGGGCCTGCAGAGACTGCAAGGATCATGCCTGGTGAGGACCTAGATCCCCTGCTCTGATGTAACCTATAGGCAATTCGGTCTCCATGTGGGTACTCTATTAAGGGGAGCAGGGACAGTCTCTTACATGGACTCCATTACCTGTCCTTTGATCACTTCCCTCCTGACAGAGAAAGAGGATCCAGGCAATCCTGATGAGACTTGATAGGCTAGGATCAGATGGTAGGGGAATAGGACTCCCCCTTTCTGTGGAGGATAGGGGAATAAGGAAGAAGGGGGGAGGGAGGGCTGGAAGTAAACAAAAGAGGGGTCCACAATCAGGATATGAAGTGATTATAAAGAATATAAATTATAAAGAATAAAAATAAGTAATTTTTTAAAATGACTAGAAACTTGTTATTTAAGAATAAGAATATTAAATAAGTTAGGAAAGGGGAGAATGATCAAAAAAAGACAACTCAACAGTACAAATAATAGTAATATTAATTCAATGATGAGTTCACTGGAAGAATTTTGTGTGACCTTCTATATTTTATAACTACTTTTGTTGTCATCATAATTTAGCAACGAGCATCAAAATATAAAATCAAATCAAGCATAATAGCTAACAGCTGTACTCCAGAACTTGAGGAAGGAGAACTGCCCCGGATTTGAAACTAGCCTAGGTTGCACAAGTGAAACCCTAACCAAAGAAAAAGAATAAGAAAAAACTTGCAAATCATATCTGTAATATCTAAATTAGCAAATAAACTGGAAGGTTAATTGAATAAATTGAATAGGATTGGTTTATCCTATTACATCATTTGTAAAGTAGCATTATAATAGAACTACATATTAACTGTTTAAGACTAAATAATATGTGGTATTTCAGGGGGATTGTTGTTTGAGAAGAGTTGGTTCTCAATGGAACTAGTTAGGTACCTGGGAATGACCTTGAGCTTTGACCCTCCTTGCCTCCATGTCCCAAGTGCAGGGACTATGGTTGTGTGCCATCACTACTTATGTTGGCGCACTGGGGATCAAATATAGCCTCAAGACCCTGTTTAGTTTTTTTTTAAGAGTCAACATAACAGATTTTGTATCTATATAGTTAAATGTAAAAAATAACTCTTACCAATAAATTGAATACATAATTATGTTCCTTGATTTCTATTTGAAATTAGATCCCATTATATTAAATCTGATTGAAGAGTTTTTTGTTATTTAGGTATTTTTGATTTCTAATTAAAAAGCGTTGTTAGGAAACAAGCTCTGAGCCATTCCATCAGAAGAAGGTTAATCTCTCCTCCAGCTGCTTCTTGGATGGAGCAGTGGACATCATCCTCTACACTTTTGCACAACAAAGAGGAGAATGTGGGGTTGAAGAGTTGGTTTAGTAATTCAGAGAGCACTGGCTGTGCTTCCAGAAGACCCAAGTTCATTTCCCAGTGTCTATGCTGGGGCTCACATCAGTCCAATCCCTAATTTCTGTCCCATTGGCTCCAGTGTCCTCTTCTGGCCTCTACAGGTACCAGCCATGTACATGGTATACAGACATTTGTGTAGGCAAAACATAAATAAATTAAAATTTTAAAATACACATAAATAATTTTAAAAGGTGAGGGATGTTTTGAATATGATAATTTTGATCTTACATTTTTAATCTAAATAATATATTCTACCTCTAACTCTCAATAGCTAGTCACTTTTTTTTCATTACTATACTTTGCTGGTATGCTAATAATACCTTCATATTCCTTAGTAGAAGCACATGTTATTCTAGAAAACAGCTTTCAGTCCTCTGTGGAACCAAACATGTGCATTTGTGAGGCTTTAAGAAATTATCTTCTCCAAAGATTTTGATTCTTTACTAATCATTTGTAGTAATTTAAAAGTGAATCAAAAGACCAATGATTCAGGAAAGATGATTGTCCTGTCATCTGTCATTAGATCACATGGAACCCTCAATAATATAGATAACACAGGTCCAGAATCCATAGTCTTGCCAATGTGGGCCTTTTCTAACCTTTATTTGAGGAATTTTTGCCCCTCCCCCTTTTTTGGTAGTACAGTTCTTGTGTAGTTATCTTAGACTATGTAGCAGGCGCTGGCTTTGAATGCCTGATATTCCCATTTTTTTAACTTTTTTTATTTTTTATTAATTACACTTTATTCATTTTGTATCCCCCCCCATAAGCCCCTTCCTCCTCCCCTCCCGATTCCACCCTCCCTCCCATTTCTTCATGCATGCCCCTCCCCAAGTCCACTGATAGGGAAGGTTCTCATCTTACCTCCCAGGTACTACATTGCAGACAAGAATTACCACACTTGGACAGCTGTAAATATTTACAGGATAGTTATTATATTTGTTTCCTTATCACCTTTCTACTAGTTAAATATCTGGTCATTTTCTTAGCCCTGTAGAGTTTCTTTCATGGAGATACCCCACCTCTCTCCCCAGGGATTGGACCAAGCACTCAGGCATGTGCTTTCCCACTGGGCCCTATCCCCAGGCTTAGAAAAGA
Source organism: Psammomys obesus (assembly GCF_907164565.1). Taxonomy (NCBI): domain Eukaryota; kingdom Metazoa; phylum Chordata; class Mammalia; order Rodentia; family Muridae; genus Psammomys; species Psammomys obesus. Next base: position 48,112,658 of record NW_026585504.1, on the reverse strand, counting down.
CTCTCTAAATATTAGGCAATCTGTTCAGTGTTCATAGAAAATACTTTATTTAATATTATTAACAGTTGTAAAATAAGAAATGAAATCTTTATTTTATAAACTAGTAAAATGATTTGCCAGTAACAGGAACACAAAAAAGTTCTATTTCTAAAGCCTACAGTGTCTTTTAGTATAAGATATACCTCTGAAAAAGTGTATATTCTTATGGATATCAGAATTTCGTCTTTCCCAAATAAAATTATTTTAACATAGCCACATTATTTTCAAAGAAGTAAAAGATTGAAGCTTTTATTGTTGGCTTGTTTTCATTGAAGTGTATACATTGTCACATAAAATTGTTGTAAGTACTAACAGATGTCAAAATAAGTGAGCTAAATTCTGATTTCATTAATAAATGATTGAAGCTTTTTTAAAGGTAACAAAATAGATTCATGATATTTGAATTGCTGTTGCTTAGTTTACTTTATGCATTCTGAACATAGAAGTGTGAAGTAGTTTTTGCCATCAAGGAATTTGTTCAAGGGTGTAGGATTGCTTTAGAATCTATGACAAGGGCTTTGATCACTTTAGAACTGAGGCTGGGAGATATTTCAGCCCATAATGTGCTTACCTTTAACCCTGAGCACCCGAGTTTCATCCCCAGTACCATTTAAAAAAAAAAAAAAAAAAAGTGTGCATAGTGGCATGCACCTGGAATCACAATGCTGAGGAGGAGTCCCTGGGGCTCTCTTGCAGCCCATTTAGCCTAGTTCCAGAGTTCCAGGCCAGTGAGAGACTATCAGAGAACAGGATGGATCACACCCAAGAAATAACATGGGAGGTTGTCCTCTGCCTTTTACATGCACACAAGTTTGTTTGTACCTTGACACACAAGCTTGTGCACACATTATTTACACATAAGAATCTGTTTCACAAGATCTATCTTTTAACATCAGAGTGGCTAATTCTGTTCTTGTATTTTTGGCTGCTTGAGTATAACTTCTGTGTCCACCCAGTAATGAAATCTGAAGAGACACAAAGCTGATTTCTTCCACCCATGCCCCTCCCCAAGTCCACTGATAAGGGAGGTCTTCGTTCCCTTCCTTCTGTTCCTAGTCTATCAGGTCTCATCAGGAGTGGCTGCATTGTCTTCCTCTGTGGCCTGGTAAGGCTTCATCCCTGACGGGGAGGTGATCAAAGAGCAGGCTAATCAGTTCATGTCAGATACAGTCTCTGTTCCCATTACTATGGAACCCACTTGGACACTGAACTGCCATGGGCTACATAGGTGCAGGGGTTCTAGGTTATCTATCTCCTTGCATGGTCCTTGGTTGGAGTATCAGTCTCAGAAAAGACCCCTGTACCCAGATTTTTTTGGTTCTGTTGCTCTCCTTGTGGAGCTCCTGTCCTCTCCAGGTCTTACTATTTTCCATTCTTTTTTAAGATTCCCTGCACTGTGCCCAAAGTTTGGCTATAAGTCTCAGCATCTGCTTTGATATTCTGCAGGGTAGAGTCTTTCAGAGGCCCTCTGTGGTAGGCTTCTGTCCTGTTCCCTGTTTTCTCCCTCTTTTGATGTCCATCCTCTTTGCCTTTCTGAATGAGGATTGAGCATCTTAGCCAGAGCCCTCCTTCTTGATTAGTTTCTTTAGGTGTATAGATTTTAGTATGAGTATGTGAGCTTCTTTCCTATTAGCAGAAACCATTGGTTTTGTTTTCTTATATTGAACTTTATATGTATCTTATAGCTGTATATAACTATATATAATCTTAAAATTATATACAGAATATAACTGTATATAGCTATATATAATCCTAAGGTTGGATTGACATTCCAACAAAGTTAGATGTAACATTCTAGAAATTGATTTATCTGCAATTTGTTACCATAAAATGAAGGTAGGATTAGAAACAGGGAAAAATATTGTGACAGTTGGTTATATTTAAGATAAAAAATAACGGCAACATTCATTAAATTTTTGTGGATTTCAGATTTCCAAAGATGTAGCTGATGACAGTCTTAGTTTTACAAACAAAAGGGTTGGGTGGGTAGGCAAGTTTAGAAAGATGAAGTTTTCTACAGAATGTTTCTGTATTTGATATTTCAGCATCTTAATATTAGTATATGTAGTTACTAATATATGTCACAAAAATTTGACATATGAGCAGTTACAGAGATAATTGAGATAAATTGCTAGTTACTAAAGGATTAGAATCAGGATAATTTGGATATTAATTGATGGCAGGATAAAGGCAACTTGTAAGTGATAAACAATCTCCACACTTCTGTTAGTCAGCTTCCAAATAATCTCTGGATGGAATACCATCAACGGGAAGAGACTGTTAAGGAAGACCAGGAGTGAGAAGGAAATGATGTAATTCAGTTAGGGCCAAATTCAAAACTTAGGACACATTCAAATTGGCATGTCTAGGAAATAAGGAAATAGATTGTATCTGGTGAAGCTTTTAAGATTGTGATCATCAAAGCCACAGGAATGCATGCCACAGGTTAGGTAGAGTGAGAAAGGGCCAGAGGGTGATAGTCGACTTTAAGAGAAGTGATAGAGGAGCCTGAACAGAAAGAACAGTAATGGAAAGGTTTTTTTCTTCTTTTAAAGGCTTGGGGAAACCGGCTACTTTTTCAGCCTTTAAGACGGCTACAGAAGTAGAAGTTCCTATGAACTATAGAGTTTGAATTTTGCTTTGATGTACTTATCACTAAGTCATGTTTAATGGGACAATTTGTTTTTTTAAGTTCTGACAGGGAATTCTGTAAACCCAGTAGAGTGGTGGAAATACTAATTTTTATCATTTTTTAAATATATTTTTATTCTCATTTATATTCTTTTTTTAAGTTTGTTTTTGTTTTTTATCTTTTTTCTAGATAGGGTTTCTCTCTGTAGCCTTAGCTGTCCTGGACTGGCTTTGTAGACTGGGCTGGTCTCGAACTCACAGCAATCCGCTTGCCTCTGCCTCCTTGAGTTCTGGGATTAAAGGCATGTGACACCAGGCTAGGCTCTCTAATTTATATTCTTAAGAAAATAGTTTTTCTTTTTCCTAGAACCACTCATGAGACGCTAAAGTATTAAGAGTTGAGAAGTGTTATTTCTGAGAACGTTATATTAAGGAGAGAAAAGAAATACAGAAAACTCACTTGAAAGAAGACATCTAAGAGATGCCAAAGTTCTGATTCAGACCTATTGGTCTGAGCTCTCGAATAATGAAAACTAGAATCAAAATGAAAAAATACTTAAGTGTTGTGGAAAATAGAATTTTTTAAAATATTTCAAATCTGGTGTGAGCATGAATTAAGCTGATAAATAAATATTTGAAAACAGTTTACTGGGTAGGGACCTACAATAATTTAATATTGCTTAAACTAACTTAACTGTTTCAGTTAAATTTAATGCAGAGTGTTAATTGCATGTATATCTGTAGTTATTACATTTAATCTCACTATGATCACCTTAGTTTTAACTGGGCAATTAGAATGAGCAGATTGGTTGATAGTTCCTATAGCATTTTCTATAAACACACATACCCTCATACATTTTTAGGAAGAACTCTGATTTTAAGAACTGCTTGGAACTTGGTTCACAGAGTATATCTCTTATAGGATAATTCAGTTTGAACTTCAATCCAGCGTTTGGCAGACAGATTCACAGTGTAAATACTGTGTGGCATTAAGAATCATTCCTGACAGTGGAAGGGAGAAAGAATCAATGAGAGTAAAAATCAAATACTTGGTATACATGTATAAAATTATCAGAAAATCAGCTTTTAAACTTTTAAGAAAATCTTGTAAAATTCTCCCAAATCTGTTTTTACTTGAGTATATTCTACCTTTTATAGAGATGTGCTATAGCTTCAAGCATAAAACTCTGTCTTTTAGAACCTGTGTTGTATACTAAGAAACATGCAGCAGAGTGAATTCATTTTGGAAGGCTATCTTTACAAAGCATTGGTATCTTCTAATGACATTTGGCAATATGTATGTAGCTGCTCGTCAAAATGTAAATTCTTGCCGTCTGACATGGGTTTTTCTGGCTTTCTGTGCCTAACCATTATTTGTTTTGTTCCTGGTCACCAGTTTAATTTGAGTATTTCCCATCTTGTGTTTTAACCAGTTCCCCCTTCCTTTTTTTCTCCCCCCACCCCACATCTTTTCTATCATTCTGGTGTAGGGCATTTCTGATCTGCAATTGTTCTGTAGTACATTTTGGACAATTTTAAGTACTTCTGAAAGCATTATAAATATACTTTTACCTTATGCATAGTCCAGTTAGGTTTTTTCAAAATTACAATGAATTTTGCAAATTTCTACATAAACTTATTCTCTGATATAAATTCTTACTTTAGCATAAACTCTTAAGGGGTTTCAAGAAATTGCAGTTCAGGGTCAATGTCTTAGCCTTGCTGCACAGAAGTGTTTGCAGATCAGCTTTGCTGACTACCATGGGCACGCAATGACTTGGTGCAGTCCTAGTTGTGCTTTCATTCCTGCTGCAGTTAGACTCTGTGCATCACAAAAAATGGCTGCCATAGCTGTGATCAACTACATCTTAAGTTTTTATTGAACACATGCAAACTGAGTGAATCCTAATTTTTCCATGTATTTTTATAGCTTTCTTATATCCGATGCCATCTCATCTCTTTTTCTATCAATCAGTCAGGGCAAAGTTCCATTTCTTAAAATGAAAATTAAATTGCCTAATTTTTATTTGACTCTGTAATTGCCACTTCTGACAGAGATCAGTTTTCCCAGAGTTTTCATTATCAGAAGAAACTCTTATTCTTTAAATATAAGGTTGCTATTTCTTAAGAACAATAGCTATAAATTTTAAGAAAACTTTACAGTTAAGATACAGTTCAATCTTGTTTGTGATAAATAATGCCCAGAGCTTAATAACAGGTTTCCCCAGCATCCCTGTTATCTTACAATCAGACTATATCATAGTAGGAGAAATCATTGAATTTTATTAATCCTCTTAACAGATAATAATCTATTTAAAGACTTATTAGAACCTTTTAAATTCTACCCAATTTTACTTACCACTCTTAGATAATTGTATACAACTATTTTGGAGGTGATTGGTATGTATATAATCATTTGCTTAGGATTAAATCATTTCTATTCAACTGAACTAAAAATGGTTTAGGCCTTTTTTTTTTTTTTTTAATGTGTGTCTTTAACTAATTACCTGCTTGTTTTTAGAAAACCTGCTTCTTTGTAGGAAAATGTATAGGCATACAACATTTGTTACACATTTAAACTGTAACTCTCAACCTAACAAGAGTTCTAGCCACTAATGTTTTTATAGTTACAACATTCTAAACAGTACATCAAAGTAACTTAAAACACTGTTGTTTCTTTTTTAAGTATAATTATTTTTTTATGTAAGTAATGTTTACCTCCCTTCCCCCCCAAATTATGTTAACCAAAAACATTTCATTATATTTTGTTACCCAGTTTGGCTAAAACAGAAATACCTGTATTATTAAAATGTTAATTACTAAATAAAAGTAGGCCACAGATTGAATTTTTAATAGCTCTACTCCTTGTCAGACAGCTAGAACATACACCCCAATTCTGCTAAAACTATGGAAAACGATCACCAGTTTGCTTGCAAATCAACTCTGCTGCATGCGTTCACAAGTTTCATAAAGGTTGCATGCTTTCTGTTTTCAATACAAATTGTGTTTTTTTCATACCCATCTTTGCTTTTTATTTTTTTATTTTTGTTTCCCTTTTCTTGGTTGGATGCCTGTGTGTGTTTAATCCAAATCCCTGTCCAGTCCTGGAGTTTGAACTACGGAAAGCCAAGGAGACCATTCAGGCCCTCCGAGCCAACCTAACAAAGGCTGCAGGTGGTGTACATAAAACTTTTTGAGCCTTTTCCCACTTTTACAATGTAGAAGTAGCTGCACTATTTTTAAGAGTGAAATAGTAAAACATTATCTCATTTTATCCCACCAGAACATGAAGTTCCTTTACAGGAACGAAAAAATTACAAATCAAGTCCTGAAATTCAGGTGGGTGACTGACAACACCAGTTATCTTCTGTACAGCCCAAGTGCTGAAGGAGCAAAGCTCACATATTCCCACCTGTCTTTTATTTTGCTTCCAGGAGCCAATCAAACCTCTTGAAAAGAGAGCTCTCAACTTCCTAGTCAATGAGTTTTTGTTGAAGAATAACTACAAGCTCACATCAATAACCTTTTCCGATGAAAATGATGATCAGGTAAAGTTACTGTTTTGAGTAATTTCTACTTTTAATTTGCTTTTTCTCTTAGAGTGATTGTTAAAGTTATGCCAACAGTAAGGTTCCATGTAGGTAGTTTCTAAGAAGAAAGCAAATACTACCCAATTTAGTATTTCGTTGGCTTATAAACTCTATTACGTAACTTTTCTAAATAATGACTTGTCTTTCTTTCCAGGTAGTTTTTTTCAGCCTGAACCCTTCATATTTGTGTTCATTCTTAAAATATGCTTTTTAAAACTGAATATTTACTGGTCCTATACATCAGTAAATTTCTAAGCAGACTTAGAAATTAAGTTTGAGTTTAACATTGTCTTGAGTTGTGCTATAGGTAATTCAGATGTTGAGTATCAATGCATTTAGTTTTGTTATTTTGTTTTGGATTTTTGTTATTTGTCTTTTGAGGCAGGGTTTCAATGTATAGCCCTGGCTGTACTGGAACTCAGTCTATAGACCAGGTTGGCCTCCAACTCAAGAGATCTACCTGCTTCTACCTCCCAAAGTGCCGGGACTAAAGACATGGCCACAACTACCCGGCTGGAGAATATTTTGAAAGATAATATAGTGTGTGTGTGTGTGTGTGTGTGTGTGTGTGTGTGTGTGTGTGTGTG
>NW_026585504.1:48083525-48105801 GCF_907164565.1 Psammomys obesus | reverse complement strand
GTGTGTGTGTGTGTGTGTGTGTGTGTGTGTGTGTGTGTGTGTGTGTGCGCATTCTTGTATATGGATAAGTCAGGGAACAGATTTGATTTTGTACCTCTACCATATTGGTGCCAGGGACTGAACTCAGCTCATTGAATTTGACAGCAAAGGCCTTTACCCACTGAGCCATCACACCAGCTTCTCAAGGATTTTTAAAAATGTTTTCTTTGTGTGTGTGTGTGTGTGTGTGTATTCTATTAGGATTTTGAATTATGGGATGATGTGGGATTAAACATTCCCAAACCTCCAGACTTGCTACAACTTTACCGAGATTTTGGAAATCATCAAGTGACTGGAAAAGATCTTGTGGATGTGGCCAGTGGAATAGATGAAGATGAATTAGAGGCTCTTACACCAATTTTAGGGAATGACCCTCCAACCCTTGACACTCCCCTGCCTATAGAGGTGAGAAATACTAGTTAATTACTCATTTCCACAAAAAGTTTATGTAAAAATATTACTGTGAGATCTTGAGTTTCTGCTTTTTTTCCTGCTTTGATTTTTTAGAACTCCTTGCTAGTACAGAAATTAGAAGATAAAATTAGTTTATTAAATAATGAAAAATGGTCATTGATGGAACAAATCAGAAGGCTTGAAAGGTTAGTACTTAGTTGTTATTCGTAAAAGTCCTAAAGTTTGTATTGACATTGGCAGGTTATATAGATACATGAAGCAGGGTTTCAATGTAAGGCATAGTATTTTCACATAGCTGTTATTAAAGCCTTTAATTAGTTTCTGTATTTAAAATAGCAAAATGTCTCCCCTCACCAGTAAACTAGATTGATGTAGTTATCTTATACTTAAAAGAAGTTAGATAATTTAACTTCACCCAAATCATTTCAGTTTCTGTAAAATAACACCACATAAGTGGCATTCATGTTTCCCCATTCATTATTCCATTTTCTTTGGATAATATTTGGTGAGTTTGATTCCAGTATTTCAAATGGCGATTTCTCCATAGCAGGATTTAGGGCCATTGTTTCTCCTTCTCGTGATAGTTTGCAGCTACACTTTTAGGAAAGAGAGCTTGGGCTCAGCAGCTATTTGGCTTTTAGAATGTTCTGCTTGTATTCACCCTTTCTCTGGGGGTAGATACTGTTGTTAAAGCTTTCAAAACTGAAATTGTTCTCTGCGAATTTTCTTTCTTCAGTGAGATGGACATCCTCAAAACTGAACACTTTACCACCCCAGCAGTTGGTGACTTTGTTCAGCCTTCCCAGAAAGATTCTGAAGATAGTAGACAGACAGTTGTAAATAGTTCAGACCAGGAAAAAAACAAGGATGTTCATCTTGAAATACCAGGTGAAGCCGATTCCTCTATTTCTAAAGAGAATTCCTCAGGTTCATTCCCCAGGAAGGAAAGCGAAGAACTGCCACCTTCTTCTGTACCAAGTAAAACCACAGTCCATTTTGACCAGCCCAACAGGTAGGTTAGTGTGCATGCTATGCTTTGAAATGTGTCTTTCACTATTTGTGCATTGTCAGGCTGGAAGAACCTCAGTTTATATTGGAACGCCTTTTGCAGAGTTACAAATTATTACATTTGATATGACTTAGCATATGTGTGGAATGCCTGTCTCAAAATGGCACAAATAATTATTAAATTATATCCAAGAGAAGAAAACCATAAATTGACAATTCTGTCTTTGTTAAGTTCATAAGACCGTAAATACCCTGTAGGTTACTAAGAGCTCTTGGCATTCTCTCCACGCCTCCTACCTGTCTTCTGTTATCAGACTCAGATTTTAATGCTATAACAAAACAAGACAAAAGTTTTGTTCCCAGGCCTTTTTCTACATCTGCTTCATTACTAGCAATGTGTCATTAACACTCTCTTAATTCATTTGATTTTTGCTGAATTATAGTGCTTAAAGTTAGGAAAAGAAAAAATGGTAAACCATGGATCCTATCCTTTGTGATCAGATTAACTAGTAGAGTAAACAAGCATAAATTTTAAATATTTTCAGTTGCCCCCTCGCTCTTCTTCATGGGAGTGAGAGGAGACAAGGGAGGGGGCCACAGGTGGGAAACAAATTGAATAAATTATAATAAATAATAATAAAAAAGATGGAAAAAATATTTTTAGTTATAACCAAAAAAATATTGTTAATGGACTGTTTACTAATTTTTTTATGCATATGTGCTTAGTGTATTCCAATCATTTAATCCTGTAGTTCATGTTGGCCATAATCTTCTTTGAAAACTACTGGATTTGTTTATATAAGATGCTTTCCACTCATGAATCACAACCTGTTATAGGTCTTATCTTTGTATATATGGAGCTCACAAATTGGATTAAGGTGTGTGGTCCTTAAGGTGTATTTATTCTAATCTGAATGAGATGAAATCATGGAAATGGTGCTCAGTAGTAACAGCACGTGAAAAGTCATTCCATATAAGAGCACCCATATAGTTCTTTTATACTCTGAAGGTTGATGGTGTTATATTCACTCAGTAGATCCTAACTGTGTGCCAGGCAGTTAAAGTATAAAAGTATATAAGTTTAAGTATAAAAGAGAATAGATCTTGCTTTGGGAACACATAATCAAAGCATCCAGCCTAGTTTTTAAACAGAAAGGTTTCACTGAAGAAATGTCATCTAATCTAAATTTTGAAGGCTGAGTGTTAACTAGGCAAAGAAATCAAAGAATGAATGGGTAAAGAGTCTTTTGGGAATGAAAATGGAAGAAAAAGATTGGCAAGATAACTAAATGCTGGAAGGTTTATTGGAACTGAAATGAAGAGAAAAGAATGGGTTCAGTAAGGGAAAGGAAAAGACTCGTTTGTGGTTTCTGTTTTGAACATGTAAATAGATTATGGCCCTTTCCATATAAAAAGTATAGGCAGTGCATAGAGCCTTGGCCCGCCTCTCTTAACTCTGTACTGATGGTAATTACTGAGTGCAACTTTGTGGTGCCTACTAAGTACGCTTTTGTGAGTTTTGGCATTGGCCTTGTGTTTGTAGGTAGAGCATCCCATCCGTAGTCAACCTTATGAGTACTATTTCATAGAGATCATTGTCTGAGAAACAAAGCTAGGCTTGACCATTCTTATTAAAGATCAAAGCAAGTTAATATTTTCTGTTGTCCCTCCAATGTTTTTCTTTTAAATTATATCAGGAATGTTCAGTGAACCTTCGCTTCTTTTGTAGTTTTTATGTAGGCTAAGATTGAATCATTGTAGATTAGCCCAACTGCAGTGCCTTTCTGGCTTTGTGTCTTGTTTAACCTTTGTCAGCTTTGCTGAAGCCATAGAAAATGAAGGGTGGAGATAGTACTCATTTTAGACTTTGGAAATATTATCTATAAGTATTCATCATGGCACCACTTAGTGTTTAACCCACTAGCACTTAAGGACCATTCATTTATACATGGCTTCAGGCTATTTGTGATGAGCAGTGTTTTCAGTAGTATGATTGTATCGGTCAAGTCTGATGGCTGAGAAATCTCGGCAACACAAATTCTGGGGTAGAATTATAGAAGGGAGGTGAGTTTCCATATGCAGATATACAGCTTACTTCCTCCTGAGTTAGCAGTACTAATTCTAAGGTATTGTCTCCTTGTTTTCCATTATTTTCTTGAAGGAAATTATCACCTGCTTTCCACCAAGCATTACTCTCTTTTTGTCGAATGTCAGCAGATAGTCGTTTAGGATCAGAGGTAAGTTCAAATCGCAGCTTTCATAAAATTTATCTACTTTTGGGGGAGGAAAGAGTTGTTTGTATGTTTACAGGGTTTCATATAAAAATGTTTGTGCTATGATTACAGTGCAGTTGAAAACGTATTATTTAAAAGTAATTTTTAAAAAAATAGTACCTAAAATTCTTAAGCACTAAGGAGGGCAGTTGATTATTGGTTCATTTGCAGTCTGGCACTCTTCCTTATAAAATCAGGTCAGCTTTCGTGAAGCTGATGTATTTCATCATGCAAGCTGTTGCCCTGTCATTGTTGCAGAAACCCTATATCTGACAGAGGCGTATTATCCAGAATATATAAAGTACTTAAATTAAACACCAACAAACCAAGTAATCCAATTAAAAATTGGGATACAGAACTAAACAGAAACTTCTCAATAGAGGAATACTAAATGGCAGAGAAACAATTAAAGAAATGCTCAACATCCTTAGTCATCAGGGAAATGGAAATCAAAACAACCATGAGATTTTACCTTACACCCATCAGAATGGCTAAGATCAAAAACTCAAGTGACAACTCATGCTGAAGAGGATTCAGAGAAAGAAGAACCCCCCCTCAATTGCTTTTGTGAATGTAAACTTGTACAACCACTTTGGAAATCAATCTGGCACTTTCTCAGAAAATTGGGAATAATGCTACCTTAAGATCTGGCTATACCACCTCCAGACATATATCCAAAATATGCTCAAGAATACAACAAGGACATTTGCTCAACCGTATTTGTAGAAGTTCTATTTGTAATAGCCAGAAGCTGAAAACAACCCAGATGTCCCTCAATGGAGGATTGGATACAGAAATTGTGATACTTTTACACAATGGAATACTACTCAGCAATTAAAAACAAGGAAATCATGAAATTTGCAGGCAAATGGTGGGATCTTAAAAAGATCATCCTGAGTGAGGTATCCCAGAAGCAGAAAGACACACAGTATATACTCACTTATAAATGGTACTAGACCTATAAGATAGGATAAACGTACTAAAATCTGTACACCTAAAGAAGATAAACAAGAAAGAGTACCTGGGGTAAGATGATCAATCTTGACTTAGACAAATGGGATGGACATTGGATGTAGGAGAAAACAATAACAGGACAGGAGCCTACCACAGAGGGCCCCTGAAAGACTCTACCTAGCAGTGTACAAAAGCTGATACTGAGACTCATAACCAAACCTTCAGCAGAGTGCAGGGAATCATATGAAAGAAGGAGGAGTTAGTTAGACCTGGAGAGGACAGGAGCTCCACAAGGACCAAATATATCTGTGCCCAGGGGTCTTTTCTGAGACTGTTTCTCTAACCAAGGACCATGAATGGATATAACCTAGAACCCCTGCCCAGATGTAACCCATCGCAGCTCAGTATCCAAGTGGGTTCCCTAGTTAGGGGAACAGGGACTGTCAACGACATGAACTCAATGGCTGGCTCTTTGACCTCCCTCTCCCCATACCCCCGAGGGAGGAGCAGCCTTGCTAGGCCATTGCAGCCAGTCCTGAAGAGATGTGATAAGGTAGGATCAGATGGAAGGGGAGGAGGACCTCCCCTATCAGTGGACTTAGAGAGGGGCAGGGAGGAAATGAGGGAGGGAGGTTGGGATTAGGAAGGAATGAGGGAGGGGGCTACAGCTGGGATACAAAGTAAATAAACTGTAATTAATATGAAAAATAAAAATGTAATTAAAAGGAAAGAAAGAAATTTGTAGGCAAATGGTGGGAATGAGAAAAGATCATCTTGAGTGAGGTAACCCAGAAGGAGAAACACACATGGTATGTACTTAAGTGGATATTAGCCATATAATATAGGATAAACATACTAAAATCTATACTCCTAAAGAAGCTAAACAAGGAAGACTCTAGGGAAGATGTTCAATCCTCATTCACAAGGACAAATGCAATAGACATTGGAAGTAGGAGAAGACAGGGAACAGGACAGGAGCCTACCACAGAAGGCCTCTGAAAGACTCAGTATACTGATCGAGGTATTGAAGCAGAGGCTGAGACTCATAGCCAAACTCTAGGCAGAGTGCAGGTAATCTTATGAAAGAAGGGTGAGATAGAAAGACCTGAAAGGGACAGGAGCTCCAAAAGGAGACCAACAGAGCCAATAAAACTGAGCCCTGGGCCTCCTGCAGAGATTGTTAACCCAACCAAGGACAATGCATGGAGAGGACCTAAAACTCCAGTTCAGATGTAGCCCATAAGACTCACTCTCCAAGTGGATTTCCTAATAAAGTGAACAGAGGCTCTCTCTGTCATGAACTCAGTGACAGACTCTCTGATCACCTCCCCCTGGGGGGTCCAGTCTTTCCAGGCGAGAGGAAGACAATGCAACCAGTCCTGATGAGATCTGATAGGGTAGGTTCAAATAGAAGGGGAGGAAGACCTCACCTATCAGTAGACTAGGAGAAGGGCCTTGGGGGAGAAGAAGGAGAGAGGGTGGGATTGGGAGGAGATAAGGAAGGGGGACACAGCCCGGAAACCAATTGAATAAATTGTAATAAATGATAATAATTAAAAAAAAAGAAAAGAAAAGAAAGAAAACATACCAGCAACCATTGATGAGGCTCCATTTCTGGGCTATCCCTGCTTTCCAGAGCTGAAACATAGCAGGCCTCCCATTTTTCACTCCTATTATTTTTCAATAATATTTTATTTTATCTTTTAAATAAATATTTTTTCTGGCATGTGGAATTGCGTAGGTTTATGTACATTATGACTTTTAGATACATCAGTGTGAGGATCCATTGAATCAGGATGACTGATATCTATCATTACAAATATTTTTTTGTGTGTTGAACATATTCAAAATCATAAATCCTCTCTATGAGCTAATTTGTAATATTCAATTTGTTATTGACCACGATAGTTCTCTTACTGTGCTACATCTTTAGCTGCTACGATAAACAACTTTTTGTGTTGTCCTTAGTAGCTTGGAGTATAGCTTAGTAGAAGGCACTTGCTGAGCGTATGTTAGCCCAGCATCATAAACATTAAATAGATGTTATCCCTCATACCCAACTAGCATATTTACCCCATGCCTGCCCAGCAGACATGATGTTATCTGGGGCAGTGTTATTAGTAGTAGTATGAGTTATAATGCTGGAATTTGTGTTTACATCAGAAGTGACAAGATTCAAAGTATAAACTTTTACTTCCCTAGATGCACAGAAGTCATCCACAATCATTTAACTGTTTGGTTTTCTAGGTGTCTAGGATTGCAGACAGTGAAAAAAGTGTTATGTTAATGCTGGGACGGTGCCTACCACACATTGTTCCAAATGTGCTTTTGGCAAAAAGAGAGGTAAGACATATAGAAATGTTTTCATCCCAGTGGTCCCATGATGTGGTCCATTTTTGTCACTTTGAAGTTTAGTGTTATATTTTTATTTTGTGAAATCTGTTACTTGCAATCATATTCTTACTTTTGTGCATGCGTCTCTGCTCCTAGAGAATGGTTTTACACCTCTGTCAGGTGAGTTCAGTAAACCTGCATGGAATTCATGGTTTCCAGTTTTGCTTAAAGCATTATTATTAGCTTCTGCAGTGCTATTACTGTAGGTCCATTTATGTGTCATGAGTGCAATTATTTTCACACTACCAAACACTAATTGATTTTTTTCTGTTCTTTTGATGTCTTTGATACGTCTACAAAAGTTGACACTCATTGAAAACTAACAAAGACTAATTAATTAATAATGTAACTGTTTCCCCAAATGCATTTGTAACTGCTCGTTATAAATGTTACTTTCACTGTGTTTATTTGACAATAAATTATATTAGGATAATAATGATTACAATTATAATAACCCTTTTAAGGTTCCTTCTTAGGTTTTTCTTGTATATACATCCTTGGGAGGTACTTTAAACATCCTAGATAACATTACAAATAAATTTTAGTATATGAGACCTAGATCATGAGCCAGGAACGTAGTAAGAAGTTATCTTTACAGGTATAAATAACTATTACATAATTATATATACTTAGCCAGTAAAAAATTAAAAAGTATATGTTTTTGTCATTATTGTGTTAATGTTTACCTTTTATTTTACTCATATTTATGGGACCTACAGTATAATAGGTACATAATGCATTGGCAAAACCCATTTAAAGCTGACTTTAGTTATCTATTTAAGCAAAAGAAATTTGTACTGATCCTCAAGAAAGGATATGTAAAACTTTGAAAGATTTTATTCCTGTACGTGTTTTTAATTTTTAAAATGCTTTGAAACCATTCTTGCTGATGGCTTTATTTTTATCTAATTTAAAGTGATTATACGAATAGTAATATGTGTGGAAGTTTTCTAGATCTTGAAGGATCAGTGCCCAAATTCAGATTGTTTTGCAGTTCTGCCTGGCAGGATAGTGTTTGGGCTTTTCCTTTCTTGGCTTGTAATGTTTTGAATGTGTTATGAATTACTGTTTGCATCCTCTTACTTGTCCTTCTCAGCACAGTCATAACTGTAACCAACCTGATTCTCTTAAGACCAGTTTCACCTTTTCTGTTTTTTTAATCTTAATCATAAAGCACTTCTATAACTAAAATCTGGTTGTACTGCATGAAGTATTTATGGGCTTCTATCAATAATCAGATACAGTGTGCTTGTGTGTATACATGTATACTTGTCTGACTGACTTTAAATTTTTTATGTTTGAAAACTATTGAATATTTTTGTAGGTTCATGAAGAACTGGTCCTTTTCTCTAATTAGTTTTATCTTGTTCTATTCAATTAAAGTTGTATTCTCTTAAAATTAAATTAGTAAATTGTGAAGTGTATATTTGCTTGGTTTAAACTAAATTCCTGGATATAAAATATGAAAGGACAAAACCTTAGAGCATGTGCTTAACACCTATATGGCTCTAGGTTGAATGCGTAATACCACCAGAGGGAAAAAAGAGGAAAAACTTGTCTTACTATATCCCTGACATTGAATTTATTTTTATATTTTACCTGTTTAAGTCTATATTTTTAAAGAGTTCTTGTGATTAAAGGATTAGTATTTGGGGCTTATTTCCCAACTTTTGATTGCTTTTTTTTTTTATTTTCAGCATAAGCAGAGATAAAAAAAATTTAGTCAACTGATGATCATAATATTCTGATTCCATAACACATTAAAAACAGGGTTTGAGACTTTTAGTAAGCAATATGTTAATATACATTAATTTTTTTAAGTAGAAAAAGATAGACAACACAAACCCTTTTTCAGATTCCACATAAAATTTTAATAACTTCTAATATTTTTCCAAATCCTTTAAACATTTTTAATTGGACTGTCTTTTATGTTTTAGCTATAAGAATAGAGATCTTAATATATTATGCATATAAAATCCTTATCCCATGTGACTTGCAATCATTTTATCATCTTACCGCTTACATTAAGATTATTGAGCTAACATAGTTCAATAGAAAAACTTTTGCCTGTTGAAGACCTTTGCCACCTCTTTTGACAATCAACTGGCAATAGATTGTGTAGGTCTGAAAATCTCATATATATATATATATATATATATATATATATATATATATATATATATATATATATATATTACCTATCATTAAGCCACTCCCACACTGATTTTGATTACTCTTGTGTTTAAAAAGTTTAAATAATTGGGACATTTGAGTCTTCCAATTTTACTTGTTCACTATTACTTGGTTATCTAGGGAGCCTCACATTTATATAGACCTTAATGCTTAGCTTCCTTTTCTGCAAAAACTGGTCATGAAGATTTTGAAAGATATATTGAAACTTTTCATGACCTAGGGAACATTGCTATTCTGCCAACATTATCTTCCCTGCTTCCCCGCATATGGGTGTGTCATGGCTTTTTGGGGGGTGGGGAGTTGGGGTTTGGGGTTTTTTTGAGGCCAGGTTTCTCTGTGTAGCCCTAGCAGTTCTGGAACTTAGTCTGCAGACCACAGTGTCCTCAAACTCAGAGATCCACTTGCCTCTACCTTAAGTGCTAGGATTAAAGGCGTGCACCGCCACGCCTGGCTTATGTCATAGTTTTCTATTCATCATCAGTGCTTTAACTTCTTTGATTTCATTTGTTCTCAGCATTTATTCTTTTAGTTGGTGTTAAGAATGAAATTTTTTTATTAATTTTCTTTTAGGTTATTCATTGCTAGTATATAGAAATATTACAGCTGTTTATGTTCATTTATAATACCTTATAACTTTAAACGAATTTTATTTCATTGTTAATAGTTTTTATGACTCCTCTGGTGTTTTCTGCATGTAGAACCATAGAATCTAATCTACAGAGATAATTTTGGAGACTTGGACACCCTTCACTTATTCCTGTGTTTTAAATACTCTATATAGGATTAGGAATAAATTTTGAATGACAGTCTTTATTGGAAGCAGATACCTTTGTCATGTGGGTGACTGATCTGGTGTGGGCAGAGATGCTCTTAGTCTTTTTTGCCTTTTATGCTAGTTCTGGAGTTTTACTTTATCTTGAGAGGGTAATAAATTTGGTCATGTTCTTTTTTTCATGTGTATTGATATGATAACATGATTTTTCCTCGTTCTATGTAGTGGTATATTGGTTTTATGTTCATTCTTGACTTGCTGGAGTATAGCCCTTTTGTGGTTTATAATCCTTTTAATGTGCTATTGATTGGTCATTAGTATTTTGTTGAATATTTTTGTGCCGGTATTCATAAGAGATACTGGTCTAGAGTTGTCTAGTGTTTTTACAATTGTTTTCTACTTTACATACCTGGCTGGGTAATATCTTCCTAGAATGTGCTGGGGACTACTTACTGATCATTCACTTTGTTTTAGATCCTTTTTAGGTGCCTGTCCCCCTTCTTATCAAATGCACACTGTTTTTTCAAAGTAGAAAATTGGAACTAGAGAAATAGTTAAGCAGTTAAGAGCACTTGCTGTTTTTTTTCCCTGTGCTCAGCTCCCAGCAGCCATATAAGGTGGCTTACAACCATCTGAAACTTCAACTCCAGGGAATACACATTTAATTTATTATAGATATAATTACCATAGATATTTTCTTAACCATGGTGGTCATGATTTTACTTTTGTGTAAAAAATCAAATTCTTAAATATCTGCAAATGACATTTTATATATTTAAATTAAAATACACAGACATTTTTCTAACAGTATTACCTTGTCTGCTTAGAGAAATTTGGCTGTCGTATTGTAGCAATCATATTTACATTGAAAGTTTTTTAAAAGCTGGAGTTCTTGAATTAGAGGGATGATGCCAAAAGGAGAACATTGATCCGGTTTATGAATGAGTTGTGTAATAAGTAAAATGGTGAGCAGTAATCTCTGAGTTGTGGATATGTTAATGCTTCAGAGACTTAAAGGTGAATTCACAGTAAATGTGAATAAATAGCATGAAAGATGTGTGCTTTTGGAATTTTTTATTTCAAGAGTACTATAAGAAGGTGGGAATAAATAAATGACAGAATTGAGATTATTTATGTCTGATCCACTTAGCAGGTAAAATTCTAGTGACAATCTGTGCCACTTATGTTAACAGGCTCTTAATGTTTTGATTGTTATTTCTATCAGCACTGTGTCTGAGGAAGAGGCTCTCTGGCTTCCCTTCCTCACTGAGTTGTACATGTTACAACCATTAATGTATCATATATCAAGGTGTATATCAAGTGTATATCAAGGTATTCTTAATTACCTTGGTATGGAACATCAACCCAAAATTATTGGTAGTGATTTCCCATATGTTACAAATTTTGCTAGCAAGGAATTAAATCAGACAGCAATAAAAATTATTAACAGCTATCTATTTTAACAAGCAGAAACTGGGTTTTTCTTCAGAATTTCAGTATCTTTAGTTTTAGAATAAAGGAACCCAAACTTCGATGCTTTGCTTCTCATGTTGCAATTTGGATTGTTTGGTAATGGCTACTATGATGAGAAGCTGCCTTTGTTGTTGTTGTTGTTGTTGTTGTTGTTGTTTGGTTTTAGTTTTTTGAGGCAGAGTTTTCTCTGTGTGACCTTGGCTGTCCTGGACTCACTTTGTAGACCAGACTATCCTTGAACTCACAGAGATCCACCTGCCTCTACCTCCCCCAGTGCTGAGATTACAGCTACATGTCATTGTGACTATCGATAAGAAACTTTTTGAGGCCACCTTTAGTTTAATAAGGTCAACGTATCCACAGGGGATACATACATATATATATGTAACATTTGTCATATCTGCAGTAATTCAAATTCTTAACCTGTTTCACTTGAGGAACGTGAAATGTTTGCCTTTGGTACAGAACCAGTGTCCTCAGCTGCCATATCCTTAGCCATTAAAGCTAAACAATTTTGTATATAATACATGAAGAACTTCTGTTTTGTTAAGAATGCTAAGCATCATGACAAAGGAAACCAGAAAGAAGTGTTGTAAAGCATAAAAAAGAAATGTTCTGTACCACATTTTTAAATTTTTTAAAGACCAAAGATTATACTACTTGTTTTAAATTCTCTCTATACAAGTATGTCAAGTGTCTTTTCTTCATGTC
Source organism: Psammomys obesus (assembly GCF_907164565.1). NCBI lineage: Eukaryota > Metazoa > Chordata > Mammalia > Rodentia > Muridae > Psammomys > Psammomys obesus. The sequence goes on along the minus strand of NW_026585504.1, from coordinate 48,093,570 downwards.
ATAACTTTATAAGTTTTAAAATGAATATAAATTATAGATAAAATGAATATAGATTAGACTATAGATTAAGAAAAGAATATAAAAGATAATATAGGAAGTACACATGTAGATACAGACAGGAAGAGGGATACGAGTTCAAGAAAGCTGCTGGGGAGCAAACGATTGGAGCTGATAGGAGGAACAGGTCAAACTTGGGAGTCTTTTTGTTTCAGAAGTCGTTTGTTCTCTGTGCTTCTGGGAGAATTTCTAACATAGAGTTATACTCTTAGTAGGGTAGCCTGACGTTGAAACTTGTAACTCCTCTCATTGGTTGCATTGACTCATCAGCCTGAACAGAATCACCTAAAAGATTGAAACATTTTTTGCTATTAGTGGTCTTCTCCCCTGTGTCACTGAATTTCCAGGTCAAATTAAATGTTTTATGAGTGTTCTCCAACAAAATCTTTACTAATCCAGCACACATCATATTGGTATCCAGTGAAGTCTTCAAGGACTCATATGTATTCTGTCTTCCATTCTCCATGCAGAGTTATTTCTCCTGATTTTTATTTCTGTCACATTTCAGTTGCTGTTTAGTCTAAGATCCACATAGGCTTCTAAATAAGATGATTGAAGTAACAGAATAAGTACTTTTGACTTTTTACTTCTTACATTTGTTTGGAGTTCCTCTTATCTAGATTTTATAACCTCTATTTTAAAATTTATATCAACTAAGGAAAATTTAATATGAAACATAAAAATCCTTGAAAAATAATAGAAAAAGTCTTTTACTTGCCTTTAAGATCCAATCCCAGCTCTACAGATTGTGTCATCTACTTCTAATTAAGCAACTACATACTCAAGACTTGCTTCTCTTACAGGGTAAATTTAGCGTGGTCTTCTGCTAAAGAAGATCTTAGGATGTAATCTCTTGCCAGAGCAGCCATGTTCTGAATTAAAATTCCTTTACAACTTCCTTTTTTCTCTTTAAGCTAAAAATTATACATAATTTAACTTTTACAATAGAAAAAATTATCAATACTACAAACTTAATGTCTGAAAGACGTTAAGAAGATCCGCTCAGCCATTGATCTAATGATCCTCTATCATTGCAGTCCTGACCATCTGTCCTTCAGAATCAATCTATTTCAGCATCAAGGTTTTCCGGTCTGCCAGTCTGATGATCTCTATGTCCCTATTCAGCTGGTTTGTTAAGCAGTCTCCTTGCAGGGGGATCTGTTTTCTGCACAGCTTCCTTGAGTCGTGCCTTTCTTTGGGAAGCTTATCTTATTCATATCAGATCTCTATCAATTTTGATACAACCCTTAGTATTTTATCAACTGTGGAAAAATAGGCAAAACTTCTTTCCCAATGAAACACATTCCTTGAGTTCCATTCTGATGCTAAAAGTATACAGGTTAGTTTTTTTCCACAATCCAGTGTGTTTGTTTGTTTGTTTGTTTGTTTGTTTGTTTTCTGAGACAGGTTTTCTCCGTGTAGTCTTGGCTGTCCTGGACTTACTTTGTAGACCAGTCTGGCCTCGAACTCACAGAAATCTTTCTGCCTCTGCCTCCCTGAATGCTGGGATTAAAGGCATGTGCCACCACACCCAGTTGACAATCTAGTGTGTTTTAGGTAATCTTATTCCCCACCCCACTTTCTGTTTATAATTAGATCTTTCCTCATTGAGGAAAGTTTTGTTTTTGTTTATTTTGATTTTTGCTTGCCCATGTTTGTTTTTATTTGGATTTGATTGTTGTTTACAGGGAGGGGTTATAGGTCAGGGCCTTATACATATAAGCTAATTACCTTATCAATGGCCCAGTCCCAGGGAAAAGTTTTTATTTATTTATTTTTGGTTATTGTTGTTTTTACCTTTTAAGACTTTAAAAACAAATAGTGAACCTCTGCAAGAAATTTAAAACACTTTCAAAATTAAAGGTAAATCAGTTTTTCAGTGGTGGGATGTTATGAAATATAAAAACAGAGTTTTTGGGCAGTACTGGATAGGAAAACAAGGTCAGTTGAATCTTAAGTAACTTTTATTACACTGATTTACCCTTTTGTGTAACCAACATATACATATTTATAATGATACTCTTGTTTTTTGAGGTTTAATGTTTAAGGGTATTCTGGAAGAAAAAAAGTAGAATATATTGCAATAAATGTTTATTTTGAATTTCTCCACCCTCGTGTTTCTTTAGGAGTTGATCCCCCTCATATTATGTACAGCATGTCTACACCCTGAGCCTAAAGAAAGAGACCAGCTCCTCCATATACTCTTCAACCTGATCAAAAGGCCGGATGATGAGCAAAGGTGGGTGTACTGCACCTGCAGGCCATCTTTTTCCTTGCCGGGTACCATCTTCAGTGTGCTGCAGCTCTTCTGTCCACTGTCACGTAGGTGGCTTCAATGATGCTATTGTCAGCTTTGCTTTTTTTCTCTGCTCAACTCATTTTTTAAAAGGAATCTGCAATTTTCCCAGACAAATAAACAGATAATAGGGAAATCACTATGAGAAATTAAGTTTCCGGAAATAAGTACTTCATGAAGAAAAAGAAAAGAGTGAAAAATATGTCCAAATCCTATTGAGATGCCCTGCCACTGTAATTACTGATAACCAAGTCTTTGCAAAGTGAACTTGTACCTTGTTCTTTTTGTTTGTTCGTTTTTCACTTTACGTCCCCCTCCCTCCTCTCAACACAACCCTACCCTCCCTGCCTCTTCCCCCATCCTCTCTGCCCTTCTCAGAAAAGGGAAGCAACCATCACCAAACCACTACATCAGGATTGAGTGAGTCTTCTTCCAGTTAGGCCAGGCAAGGCAGCCCCACCAGAGGAAAGTGATCAAAAAGCAGGCAACGGAGTCCATGTCAGAGACAGCTCTTGCTCTCTTTATTGGGGAACCCATTTGAGGACTATGCTGCCCATCAGCTGGCTACATATGTGTAGGAGGCCTAGGTCCAGTCTTTGGTTGGTCTCTGCAAGTACCTCTCAGCCCTGGTTAGTTGGCTCTCTTGATCTTCTTATGGAGAGTTTCTGTCCTTTTATTCTTTTCCCCACTTTTCCATAAGACTCTTAGCACTCAGCCTAATGTTTGGTTGTGAGTCTCAGCATCTGTTTAGATTGGCTGCTGGGTGGAGCCTCTCAGAGGACAGGTGTGCTATGCTCCCATCTACAAGCATAGCAAAGTATCATTAATAGTGTCAGGGGTTGGCTCTTTCCCATGGGGTGTGTCTCCGGTTGGGTTAGGCCTTGGTTGGACATTCCCTCAATCTCTGATCTAACTTTACCCTGTACATCTTGTAGGCAGGGTATATTTTGGTTCAAAGTTTTTGTGTGTGGGGTGGTGTCCCCCTTCCTCCACTGGAAGTCTCTTTAGTCTCCATGACCTGAGCTATTAGGAGTCTTAGCTAGAGTAATGCCTATATCCTCCCAGGAGCCTACCCTGTTGTATGTCTCCTCCAGCTTGTCTCAGCAATGCCCTGCCCTCGGTTTCTCTATTCTCTCCAAGCCCTCTGGCCTCCTGCCCACTCTCTCCTCACATCTGATCCCCACTCTCATTTTTCTCAATACTCCCTCTCCTACCCTGTTCCCTCTCTTCATCCAGTTCTTCTGTCTATTCTAATTCCCCTTCTGAGTGAGATTCAAGCATCCTCCCTTGGGCCCTCCTCGTTACTTAGCTTCTTTGGGTTTGTGTACTATATGGCTAATATTCATTTATAAGTGAGTACATACCCTGTGTGTCTTTCTGGTTCTGGGTTACCTCACTCAGGATGACCTTTTCTACTTCCATAATTGCCTTCAAATTTCATAATGTTTCTATTTTTAATAGCCAAGTAGTATTCCAATGTGTAAAGCTACCACAGTTACTTTATCCATTTTTCAGTTGAAGGGCATTGGGTTGTTTCCAGTTTCTGGCTATTATGAATAAAGCTATTATGAACATAATTGAGCAAATGTCCTTGTTGTATGCCAGAGCGTCTTTGGGGTATATGCCCATGAGTGGTATAGCAAGGTTTTGAGGTATGGCTATTTCCAGTTGTCTGAGAAGGCGCCAGATTGATTCCACAGTATTTGGAAAAGTAAGTTTGTATTCCCATCAGCAGTGGAGAGGGTTCCCCTTTCTCCACATTCTTGCCAGCATGTGCTATCACTTGAGTTTTTTATCTTAGCCATTCTGGGGGATGTAAGATGGCATCTTGGAGTAGTTTTGATTTGCAGTTCCCTGATGACTAAGGTTGTTGAATATTTCTTTGAGTGCTTCTCCACCATTTGAGAGTCCTTTGTTGAGAATTCTCTGTTTAGCTCTGTACGCCATATTTTTAAAAATAATTTATTTAACTTAATTCTCTATGTGTTGGCATGAAGGTGTCAGAATGCATAAGACCATGTTATAAACAGTTGTGAACTGCCATGTGGTTGCTGGGAATGGAACCCGGGTTCTTTGGAAGTGCAGCTACTGCTCTTAACCACTGAGCCATCTCTCCAGCCCTCTCTGTACCCCATATTTTAATTGGATTATTTCATTTGTTGGTGTTTAATTTCTTGAGTTTATTATATATTTTGTATATTAGCCCTCTGTCAGATGTAGGGTTGGTGAAGATATTTCCCCAATTTTTAGGCTACTATCTTATTCTTTTGACAGTTTCCTTTTCCTTACAGAAGCTTTTCAGTTTCATGAGGCCCCATTTATAAATTGATACTGTTAGAGCCTAGGTTGGTATTTTGTTCAGGAAGCTGTTTCCTGTGCCAATGAGTTCAAGGCTCTTCCCCCACTTTCTCTTCTAACAGATTTAGTGTATCTGGCTTTAGGTTGAAGTCTTTGATCTGCTTGTACTTGAGCTTTGTACACAGTGATAAATATGGATCTATTTGCATACTTACACATGCTGACATCTAGTCAGACCAGTACCATTTGTTGAAGATGCTATTTTCCATTGTATGGTTTTGGCTTTTTTGTCAAAAATCAAGTGTCTGTAGGTATGTGGGCTTATTTCTGGGTCTTTGATTCAATTCCATTGGTCAAGCTGTCTGTTTTTATGCCAATACCATGTGGCTTTTATTACTATTGCTTTGTAGTACAACTTGAAATCAGGAATGGTGATACCTCCAGAAGTTCTTTTACAATGTACAATATTGTTTTCTTTATCCTGGATTTTTTGTTTTTCCATATGAAGTTGAGAATTTATAGACCTTTCACGGTCTGTAGAGAATCATGTTGCACTGTTGTTGGGAATTGCACTGAATCTATAGATTGCTTTTGATAAAATGGCCATCTTTACTCTGTTAATTTTACTGATCCATGAGCATGGGAGATCTTTTCATCCTCTGATATCTTCTTCAGTTTCTTTCTTCAGAGACTTGAAGTTCTTGTCATACAAGTCTTTCACTTGCTTGGTTAGAGTTACACCAAGATATTTTATATTTGTGGTTATTGTGAAGGGTATTGTTTCCCTAGTTTCTTTCTCAGCCCATTTATTATTTTTATAAAGGAGGGCTACTAGTTTTTTGTTTGTTTGTTTGTTTGTTTGTTGTTTTTGTTTTTAGTTGATTCTGTATCCAGCCACTTTGCTGAAGGTGTTCATCAGTTGTAGTTCTTGGGTAGAATTTTGGGGATTTCTTATGTATACTATCATAACATCAGCTAATAGTGATAGTTTGACTTCTTCCTTTCCAATTTGTATTCTCTTGATCTCCTTTAGTTGTCTTATTGCACTCAGTAGGACTTTAAGTACTATGGTGAATAGGTATTGAAAGAGTGAACAGCTTTATCTTGTTCCTGATTTTAGTGGAATTCCTTTAAGTTTCTCTCCACTTAATTTGATGTTGACTATTGGCTTGCTATACGTTGGTTTAAATATGGGCTTTGAATCTCTGACCTCTCTAAAACGTTTATCGTAAAGGGGTTTATCATAAAGTGGATTTTGTCAAAGGCTTTTTCAGCATCTAATGAGATGATCATGTGTTGTTTTTTTCTTTCAGTTTGTTTATAGGGTGGATTATGTTGATGGATTTTCATTATGTTGAGTCATCCCTGCTTCCCTGGGATGAAGCCTACTTGCTCATGTTTTTGATGTGTTCTTGGATTTGGTTTGCAAGTATTTAATTGAATATTTTTGCATCAATGTTCATGAGGGAGATTAGTCTGAAATTTTCTTTCTTGGTTGAATCTTTGTGTAGTTTACAGTCAAGGTGACTGTAGCTTCATAGAATTAGTTTGACAATGTTCCTTTATTTTCTATTTTGTGAAATAGTTTGAGGAGTATTAGTGGATAAACCAATGTATTGGAGTATTGGGAGATAAAACCACATGGCTCTGGGCTATTTTTGGTTGGGAGACTGTTAATAACTCTTTCTATTTCCTTAGGGGATATAGGTTTATTTAAATTGTTTACCTAATCTTGATTTAAATTTGCTAAGTGATACTTAGCTAGAAGATTTTCCATTTCATTTAGATTGTTCAATTTTGTGGAGTATAGACTTTTGAAGATCTAATGATTCTTTGGATTTCCTTAGTGTCTGTTGTTATGTCCTCCTTTTCTTTCTGATTTTTTTTAATTTGGATATTATCACTCTCTCTTAGTTAATTTGGCTAAGGGTTTGTCTATCTTGTTGATTTTTCCCAAAGAACCAGCTTTTAGTTTCGTTGATTCTTTGTATCATTCTCTTCGTTTCTAAGTTATTGATTTCAGCCCTGACTTTAATTATTTCGTGCTACTACTCCCCTTGGGTGTGTTTGCTTCTTTTTGTTCTGGAGTGTTCAGATGTTTTGTTACGTACCTAGTATGTGATCTCTCCAATTTCTTTCTGAAAGCATCTATGCTATGAACCTTCCTCTTAGCACTGCTTTCAATGTGTCCCATCTGCTTGGCTATGTTGTGCCTTTATTTTGTTGAGTTCTATAAAGTCTTTTATTTCTTTCTTGATTTTTATTTCTTTCCTGACCCAGTGGTCATTGAGTAGAGAGTTGTTCATTTTTATCTTGTTGTATATGTTGAGGCTTGCTTTATCACAAAGTATATGGTCAGTTTTGGAGAATGTTCCGTGAGATGCTGAGAAGGTATACTCTTGTGTTTGGATGAAATGTTCTGTAGATATCTGCTAAGTCCGTTTGATTCACAATGTCAGTTAATTTCATAATTTCTTTGTGTAGTTAACTTGTCCATTGGTGAGAGTGTGGTGTCGAAGTCTCCCATTGTTAATGTATGGGGTTCAATGTGTGATTTAAGCATTAGTAATGTTTCTTTTACAAATGTGGGTGCCCTTACATTTGGGGTGTTCAGAACCGAGACGTCATCTTGGTGGATTTTTCCTTTGATGAGTATAAAGTGTCCTTCCCCATCTCTTTTGATTAATTTTTGTGGAAAGTCTATTTTATTAGATATTAGACTCCTGCTTGTTTCTTGGTCTGTTTGCTTAGAAAACCTTTTTCCAGCCCTTTACACTGAGATAGTGTCTATCTTTGTTGCTGAGGTGTTTCTTATATGCAGTAGAATGATGGGTCCTGTTTTGCATCCACTCTGTTAGCCTTGTGTCTTTTTATTGTGGAATTGAGTCCATTGATGTTGAGAAGTATTAATGACCAGTGATTATTGGTTCATGTAATTTTGATTTTGGTGGTAGTAGTGCAAGTATGTATCCTTCCCTTTTGTTTTTGCTGGTGTGAAATTATTTATTTCCTGTGTTTTCTTGTGTGTACTTATCTTTGTTGTATTAGAGTTTTCCTTCTAGTATCCTCTATAGGGCTGGATTAATGGAAAGATATTGTTTAAATTTGGTTTTCTCATGAAATACCTTGTTTTCTCCATTTATGGTAATTTAATGTTTTGCTGAACATAGTAGTCTGGGCTGGCATCTGTGGTATCTAAGGTATCTGCCCAGGCCCTTTTGGCTTTTAAATTTTCTGTTGAGTAGTCTGATGTAATCCTAATGGCAGATGTAATCTGCCATTATATCCTACTTGGCCCTTATCTCTTGCAGCTTTTAATATTCTATCTTTGTGGGGCTGGAGAGATGGCTCAGTTAAGAGCATTCATTGTCTGCTCTCCCAGAGGTCCTGAGTTCGATCTCAAAAACCACATGGTGGCTCACAACTATCTATGCCCTCTACTGTCCTCTCTGGCATGCGTGTGTACATGCAGATAGAGCACTGGTACATAAAGTAAAATCACTTATGCTCAAGTACACAACAAGGACATTTGCTCAACCATGTTTGTAGCAGCTTTATTTGTAATAGCCAGAACCTGGAAACAACCCAGATGTCCCTCAGTTGAGGAATGGATACAGAAATTGTAGTACTTTTACACAATGGAATACTACTCGGCAATTAAAAACAAGGAAATCATGAAATTTGCAGGCAAATGGTGGACCTTAAAAAGATCATCCTGAGTGAGGTATCCCAAAAGCAGAAAGACACACGGTATGTACTCACTTATATAGACCTACATACTAAAATCTGTACACCTAAAGAAGATAAACAAGAAAGAGGCCCTGGGATAAGATGAAATCCTCACTTAGAAAGACAAATGGGATGGACATTGGATGTAGGAGAAAACAAACAACTGGACAGGAGCCTACCACAGAGGGCCTCTGAAAGACTCTACCTAGCAGTATATCAAAGCAGATACTAAGACTCATAACCAAACCTTCGGCAGAGTGTAGGGAATCATAAGAAAGAAGGGGGAGTGAATATGAACTGGAGAGGACAGGAGCTCCACAAGGACCAAATATATCTGGGCACAGGGGTCTTTTCTGATACTGTTTCTCCAACCAAGGACCATGTATGGTTATAACCTAGAACCTCTGCTTGGATGTAGCCCGTGGTAGCTCAGTATCCAAGTGGGTTACCCTAGTAAGGGGAACAGGGACTATTTCTGACATGAACTCAATGGCTGGCTCTTTGACTCCCCACCCCACCCCCCAAGGGAGGAGCAGCCCTACCAGGCCACAGAGGAGGACTTTGCAGCCAGTCCTGAAGATAACTGATAAACCAGGGTCAGATGAAAGGGAAGGAGGTCCTCCCTATTAGTGGACTTGGAAAGGGGCAGGGAGGAAATGAGGGAGGGAGGGTTGAATTGGGATGGAATGAGGGAGCAGGATACAAGTGGGATTACAAAGTTAATAAAACTGTAACTAATACTAAAAAAATTTTTTTTAATTTCAAAAAAAATATTCTATCTTTGTTCTGTATATTTAGTGGTTTTGTTATTATATGTTATTTGTTCCTTATCTCTTGCAGCTCTTAATATTCTTTGTTCTGTACATTTAGTGTTTTGATTATTATGCAGCAGGAGGATTTTCTTTTTTGGTCCAATTTATTTGGTGTTCTGTAGAGTTCTTACAGTTTTATAGGCATCTCTTTAGGTTAGGAAAATTTCTTCTATGGTTATGTTTGAATTTTGTCGTATATACCTAGACTAAAAATTCAAAGAAAGTATTCAGTACTAAATTACCAAGACAAGGAAAGGCATTTTTTAAAAGAAGAAAATGAGATATGCGTTTTTCTGTATAGAATCACCAAACTGTTCTTAGAAAACTTTCAAACTGAATAGTATTTCTACAGTGATGTAATTTCCCTCATTCCTACTTGGCTAGTGCATGTACAGGCAGCTAGTGTCAGCTAACTCTGGCTGTGTCCTGACGACACATCTCTCCACTTGCTCTTGAATACAGTCTACTAAGAATGAAAGAGACATAGTGTAAATTTCAGGATATATAAAATAAGCTCATAACTTTGGAGCTCCTTCTACTTTAATTTCCCAACTTTATGCCTTACAACTCACTTGTTTATGGTTTTACACAAGCAAATCTTCAGAAAACACCCTAAAATTAGATAAATACTTAACGAAGCACAACTCTGTTCTACAAAACAAAAGCAAAATCTCTTATTATTCAGGCAAACATGTTTTTTCTCATCAGGCACATTATTTTATATAATGGTTTTTAGTTTCTCTGCTGACAGGCTGCTTTCTTCAGGCTACCTTGCACCTTTACTTAGTGCTTGAACATTTTACTTTTGTGTGTGTGTGTGTGTGTGTGTGTGTGTGTGTGTGTGTGTGTGTGT
>NW_026585504.1:48048975-48083515 GCF_907164565.1 Psammomys obesus | reverse complement strand
TGTGTGTGTGTGTGTGTGTGTGTGTGTGTGTGTGTGTGTGTGTGTGTATGCTTCCATACATGTGTGTTCTGAGACAGGGTTTCTCTGTGTGTAGCCCCAGCTGCCCTGAACTCACTCTGTAGATCAGGCTGGCCACCAACTCACAGAAATCCGCCTGCCTCTGCCTTTGGAGGTGAAAAGCATGTACTATCATGCCCAGCTGAACATTTTACTTCTTAAGGTAGTCAATACACTTGCTTGATCAAAAACAGTCCCTTGAGCTCCTGCATGCAGGATGCTGTCAGATGGCAATTCCACTCTGCGCTATTTGTTTTTGACTGCTGCCTTTGCGGGCTGTATGAATGCTTCAGGAAGGATCTCTTCCAGGTAGCTCTGCCCCGTCCACTGCTGTAGTTTTCACCTGACTGCTGTTGAAGGAACATACCTGACTCACTCAGAAACTGGTGTGATCCTGAGGAACCACATGGTGCTATACAAACATATTTGTAATGGGCAATAAAGTTTTGAAAGTACTATAGCCAGTGAACTTGTTCCTGTTCTTCTGCAGGAACTCTGAAAAATTAACAAAATGGCTTTCTTTCTTTCTCTATTTCTTTTAATGTGTGTTTTTGTTTTTGTTTGGGTTTTTTTGTTTTTGTTTTTTTTGACACAGGGAATCTCTGTGTGGCATTGGCTGTTGTTGACTCACTTTGTAGACCAGGGTGGCCTCAAACTCAGAGAGATCCACCTACCTCTGCCTTCTCAGTGCTGAGATTAAAGGCATGTGCTATCATAAGAAAATTGAGTAACTGCAATTAACAGACATTTATGGAACATATATGTATATGTATGTAGTTGGTACAAAAATAATCAGTTCTTAGAAATCTCTCTTGAGGAGGCAGGTGACAGAATATCTTTGTTATATTTCCTTTTATTTGCTTTAATTTACCTGGCTTCCTAAGGTGTATTGGGGGAGGGGTATAGAAAAATAAAAAAAGAAAAACTGTGAAATAGAAACAGGTGATATAAGTGAAAGGGAATTAGAGTTAGTAAAATTCACAAAGATGAGGCTCTGGATTTGGTCCTCAGCACTGTGAATGAAAAATAAAAGCAATATATATGTATATGTTCATATTTGTAAATCTGGATTTTAATGAGTAGAAAGTTTCTATAATACATAATAAAGACATTAACTTGACAAATTGAGAAACAACAGTAAGAATGCTTAGAATTGACTTTCCTGTTTGTTTGTTTTGATGTTTTTTTCAAAACAGGGTTCTCTGGGTAGCCTTGGCTGTCCTGGACTTACTTTGTAGACCTGCTGGCCTCAAACTCACAGAAATCCCTCTGCCTCCCTGGTTGTTGGGATTGCAGGGATGTGTGCCGAGCCTCTTGTTTGTTTTTTAATTTAGTTTGGTTTATTTTATTTTAATTTAATTTAATTTAATTTAAGACAGGGTCTCACCATGTAGCACTCGCTGGCCTGGAACTTGTAGACACCAGATTGTCCTCCCCTCACAAAGATCTGAGTACCTTGCCTCCTAAGCACTAAAGGGGGTGCTACCACTCCTGTTTAACTCCTTTTACTTGTGGTCATAGTTCTGTTTTGTAATGTACATACAAAATTTTTATCCTATTATTTCTCAGGCAAATGATCCTGACAGGTTGTGTGGCGTTTGCACGTCATGTCGGACCAACACGGGTAGAGGCTGAACTTTTACCACAGTGTTGGGAACAGGTAAGTTAACCATATGGCTTTCATAGTATTTTGTTCTTCTTATTCTTGAAGGTTTATATTTTCTTTTTAAAATGCTGTGAGATAATCCATGGAATGTAAATTATGGGCTACTGTCAATAGCCCAGGATATGGTTTACTTACACAAATAAATACTCTGGGATGCTTTGCTTTATTCATTCATTCAGCAGATACTTAGAAAACACAAATTCCCAAGCCAGGTACTAGTATAGTAACTAGGAAAACATTGTGAAGAAAAAGAAAGATATCTTAATGAGGAGATGAGCATAGACATGACGTGCTGTCTTGTGTTGGTATATGTGAAGAAAAACAAGGTAGGAGGTTGAACATAATTGAGCATATTGTCTTCCTCTGAGGAAGTGCCTTTGATCCAAGAGGCTGGGTACAGAGTAAAGAGCAGCAGGTACAAAGTCCCTGCAGTGTTTGTTTGATGAGCTAGAGGAAGAGGTAAAGTGTGTGTGTGTGTGTGTGTGTGTGTGTAGTAATAGTAGTGGTAGTACGTGTCTGTAATTTTAGTACTGGTGAGGCTCACCATCAAAAGATGATGTGAGTTCTAGGCCAACCTGAGCTATAATAGTGAATTCAAAGCAAACCTGGACTACTTTCTCAAAAGCACCGATAGATAAGGTAGATAGGTAGAGAGGGAGGAGAGAGAGGAAGGGAGGGAGGGAGGGAGATAGATAGATAGATAGATAATAATTTTTTAAAAGGTGTTAATTACAGTGCCACCAGGAGTCTATCACTGAATGGTTCTGGTGTGTTCAGAGAGTGTTATGTGCATCTCTGCATCTAATTTGAAGCTTAAAGCTTTTTTATTACCCCAACACAAATGTACTGCCACGGTTGCTGGGGCTACTATGGGTCTTTTAAATATCCATATGAATCTGCTTCTCATTTCTGTAAATAAGCCAGCTGGGATGTTTGTTTGTTTGTTTGTTTGTTTGTTTGTTTGTTTGTTTGTAACAGGGTTTCTCTGTGTAGCCTTGGTTATCCTGGAACTCACCTGTAGACCAGGCCAGCCTTAAACAGAGATCTGCCTGCCTCCCAAGTTCTGGAATTAAAGGCATGTGCCAACACTGCCTGGCTTTTAAAATAATTTAATGGTTCTATAGATTGATCTGGAGAGGATTTCTATCCTAATCATATAAGTTTCTATTCTGAGTTTAAGGTACCTTTCTATTAGTCAGAGTCTTAAACTATCTAACAACACTGGCTTAGAGTTTTCAGAACATACATTTTATGTTTCATTCCTAAGTACTTTAGTTGTAAAGCGAAAGAGAATCTTTTTTCCTTTGTTAATTGCAGAAATACAATTGATTTTGTGTGTGCTTAAACGAGACACAGCACACTAGACTGCAGAGGAACGAGATGAAGCTTCAAGTGCAGCACACTATGAAATTCAGTCTTACTCTAAGCAGAGCAATGGAAGTGGATTAAACTTAGCTCCAAGATATTAGTTCCACACATCTCTGCCATGTCTATCTTGTAACCTTTGTAATCAGGGATCAGGGCTACCTACCTTTAGTTTGTTGCCCAGTAGATTTCTATATAATTTCTTTTCCTTAATTTTAGGCATCCAAAACATTATTAAATTATGTCACCTTTTGATATGGGAAAATGAGAACAGATATACTCAAAGAAAGATTTATATTCTATGAAGAAGACATATAGGGACAAAACCCAGTATGTGTCTTTTTTTTTTTTTAGTTTAATGGAGTCAGCACATGGCAAAACTCCACTGTTTTGCATATACAAACAGGAAAGAAATCTTCTTAAAACAAAAACAGTTCTCATCTAGCTGGTTAAGTCATAATTAATCTGTTTGCTAGCCCTGTTAGAAAGAGACTAGTGTCTATCTCTAGCCATGTCTTTTAGGTCCAGAAGCAAGATTTTTCCAACTGCTTCTGTCACTAGGAAAGAATCTTGCTTCCTCTGACATCCTAAGAAAAGCCTAGTCCTAGGCAAACACATAATTTCTAGATACCTTACCAATTCTTCGTCTTTGATTTTCCCTTTTTTCTTTAACAGATATCCTTGTGCCTTGATGTTTAGACTGTCCTTCATTCCTTTATTCCTGATCCAGGTATTCCCAGAAGTGGGAAAGGAAGACAGTGTATTGTATTCTTAGCAGGATTATGGTGAAGAGTAATGGTCTTTTTGAAGAAGAGGGGGTGTGTTGCTTACTCTTGACTGATGTGCTTGTTTTTTACTCCAGATTAATCACAAATATCCAGAAAGACGTCTGCTTGTGGCAGAGTCCTGTGGAGCACTGGCACCTTACCTTCCTGTAAGAATTGTTTCCTTATTTTGTTTTTTTTTTCTCCCTATTTAGTAGTAAAGAGTATCTTGTCATATACTCTAACCCAAATTCTCTTAGCCATGTTATTTTAATAAAATAAAGAGATGGGGGGGAAAAGGCTTACGCTATTATAATTTTTTTTAAATAAGTGCTTTCTAATTGTTTGTGCATGCATATTAATATATTTAACTATTCTGGTGATTCTGCCAGTATGTTCTGAGAACCCTAGGAAGTTCCTTGTGGTTCTTTCAAAGAGGTGGATCTTTTTTTTTTTCTCTCTCTCTCTCATATACTTATACATACAGTGTTGGTACAGAACTAGTGGTGGGCAAGAGTGGTCCTGCATGGCACTGATCAGAGAGGTAGGGCTCAAATGTCCTGATAAGGATAGTATTCTTCACAGCTCCACCTTCCCAAAACAAGCTAGTTTCATTTAAAAAGAGAGAGAGAGATTTTGCTTAATCAGTGAAACTGTTAATTTTACCAATTTTAAGCCATAAATCTTTGTAATATGCTATGACACAAAAGCGAAAGTGATAATTGAACATACTTTGACAGCACACTGAGGTTTGGCAGGGTTTTCAGGAAAATCACTTATGTGTTTATTTGAGTACTGCGGGCAGTAACTGGTTTTTCCTGGGCTATCAGTTTTTCTCAGCAGAACCATAAACTGTCAAGCTATGTTTATTCAAACTTGGGTGTGTGACAGATATATTCATTTTCGTGAAGTTGCACTTGAAGTAAAACAAATAGACAAGTCTGTTTCCAGTGGTAAAAACTGATCTTAAGTGGTTTCTAGAATTGTGGGAAATTTTTATCTACCACTATTAGCTTTTAAATGCATAAAAACTTTTTAATAATATAAATTAGTAGATTTTTTTAATGACAAAATGTGCCACTTTTGAAGAAATCTACATAACTTTATGTAAGAAAAACCTAAGAAAACTTTAGGTTTTCTTTCCCAAATGAATAAGGTATATGTTAACAGAAACATTCAGTCTGAAGTGGAGCAATGAAATTTTAAGTATCATTATTAGTTATGGGGTTTGGTTTGGTTTGGTTTGGTTTGGTTTGGTTTGGTTTGGTTTGGTTTGGTTTGGTTTGGTTTGGTTTGGTTTGGTTTGGTTTGGTTTTTGTGAGAATCATTCTCATTATAATCCTGGACAATCTGAAACCTGCTATGTAGAAGATGACCTTGAACTTCTGATCCTTCTGCATCCACCACCCATGTGCTGAAATTACAGGTTTACATCAATACAACCAGCTCACAGTTTTAAATGTTTGTGGGCACAGTGGTGCACACCTGTAATGGTAGCACTCAGAGAGGCAGAGGCAGGCGGATCTCTGTGAATTCAAGGCCAGCCTGGTCTACAAAGGGAGTCCAGGACATCAAGGCTACACAGAGACACCTTGTCTCAAAAAAAAAAAAAAAAACAAATAAAAAAATGTTTGTGTTGTTCACTTGAGAAGACTTAAGGAAAAATCAAAACAAATGCCAGATCTTTGTTTTTATTTTATATCTTGAAGGTGCCAAAACAAGTTTAGGCTTGATTAATCTTATAACTTAAGCAAGTTTCAGTAACTACAAAGGGGTGTGAACTTGGATATTAGTAGCCTAATTAAGTGTGAAGGCAGTGATAGGGGCTACATATATGAATGCAGGTGACCAAGGAGGCAATATGCTACATCTGTGGTGAGAGTTAACAGGTGGTTGTGAGCTGCTGACAGGGGTGCTGGGAACAGAATAACAACATTCCAGTGTTCTTAACTTCTGAGCTGTCTTCTCAGCTTCTGATAACTTTATTTTAATCTCAGCCTTTAATTAAGATTCTTTAGCATAACTGGAGAGAGTAGTGTGGGATGTTGGAGGTTTAGCCCAGTGCTTGAGCCATGCCTGGCACTCATGAAGCTCTGAGTTCCCAGCCTTCACACCAGATGTCTCACAGCCACCTATAACTCCAGTGCTAGGGTCTCCAACACTCTCTTCTGGCTACCATGGGCATTGGCCTACTGTGCACAACCACCCCCCCACCTCTCTCTCACACACGCACAGCACATACACACACATACAGTATTTATGAATAAAAATAAATTGAATTAAAAGTAAGCTAAGGTACAACATCATTAAATATTACCATATTAAATAGCAGCATAAATAAATCATTAAATAACATATTGGTTATTTTCAGAAAGAAATCCGTAGCTCCTTGGTTCTTTCAATGCTGCAACAGATGTTAATGGAAGATAAGGCAGATTTGGTAAGAGAAGCTGTGATCAAAAGCCTAGGTATCATTATGGGCTACATTGATGATCCTGACAAATATCAACAGGTATGTTTTTTTAGCAGGAACTGCTTTTTCCCTATTATAAATTCCAAGTAATGTACTGATTCAAACACTTGGCAGTCTGCAGGCGAGATGGTGTAAAGATGTAGTCAGCGAGAATGACAGCTACTTTTACTCCAGCAGCTGTCAGGAAGCTGGAAATGAGTGTGCATATTTTCCAACCCATCTCTACCTACTCATGGATACATTAACACTTAATATTTTCTGAATTTCTTGAAATACATATTTGCTGCATTTTATTAGGTTTTTTGTTTGTTTTTTTGTTTGTTTGTTTCTTTGTTTTTGGAAAGTTATTCTTTTAACAATTGCCACTTGCCTGTTTGTTTTTCAGGGCTTTGAATTGTTGCTTTCGGCCCTGGGTGATCCCTCAGAAAGAGTCGTTAGTGCAACACACCAAGTATTTTTACCAGCTTATGCTGCATGGACGACTGAACTTGGAAATTTGCAGTCTCATCTTATACCTACACTACTGAGCAAGATTGAAAAGCTTCTCAGGGTGAGTTCTTCCCTTGTTTTATACAGCTCCTAACAGCTTAAAGGGCCCATTCTAGACCATCTTAGAGAAATACCGGGAGCAGACACAAATAGTCTAACACATCACTACTAAAGAGAGATTTCAGAGGCTAGAAGAGAGGGGGACACAGTGAGCACTTGTTAGGTGAATTAGCACATTCCTGGCTATAGTACAAACATTATTCACAAAACCAATTCTTCCCGGATTCTCTGAGGACATGACTGTTTTACATAATACATCAGCTCCAGTTTCAGGTTGCAGAGATGACTAAATGCTCAGTCTCTGTTTTCTTCTGTAAGTATGCTTTTTCCAACATACACTCTTAAAGAGAACTTCATTTTGCTCAGGTAGAAGAGTTGAGGAAAAGTTGAGAAGTAGTAGACACTTTAGAATTTGCATTCTAAATGTTTCTTGAGAGGCTATCGGAGAAGCTAATATTTCATGAATGCCTGTATATACTGCTAAGATCTTAGATTTAAAAAAAAAAAAAAAAGAGCTGTTTCACTCTTAGAACCCTTTGAAATTTATCTTGTGTATTAAACAGAAATAAGGATTTGATGCTTAAGTAATCTCTCAGGGTCCCCAGCTGTCAAACAACAGTTGATAATTGGTTTCTGACTCCATACTCTTATGCTTTGTGCTTTATAAGGTTTTTTTTTTTCTTCTCTTAAATCATACAGGTATTCAGTTGGTAACCTCATATGTATATGTATATTTGTTTAAATCTAAAAAGTGGCTGTTCATTCTAAATTTCACAGTGGACACTTTAAGACAAAGTAGCTTGTTCAATAAATCTAGAGGGTTTTTTTTGGTTTTTGTTGTTTTTAATTTTTCAAGACAGGGTTTCTCTGTGTAGAGCTGGCTTTCCTGGGCTCACCTTGTAGACCAGATTGGCTTCAAACTCACAGAGATCCGCCTGCCTCTGCCTCCCCAAGTGCTAGGATTGAAGGCATGCATATTTAAGTATTTGCATTCTTTCTATCTGATAATTAATCAGGCCTTGCTTTTTGTGTACTTTGTTATGGTTAAATGTTTATTTGCCATAGAAAAGGAGTCAAATATCTAACTTACAGTGTGATTTCAAGAGCCTAAGATTACCTCCCACCATTTATGTTTTAGGAAGGAGAGCATGGGCTGGATGAGCACAAGCTCCACATGTACCTTTCTGCCTTGCAGTCCTTGATCCCATCTCTCTTCGCGTTAGTGCTGCAGAATGCTCCTTTCTCCAGCAAAGCCAAGCTGCATGGTGAAGCACCACAAATCGAAGGTATTGGACCCAGGTCTTGAAGGAAGGTATAGAGTATTGCCAGTTTAGCTTCCCAAAGAGTAGTTTTTATTCTAATCATTATATGTCAGCACAGTTACTAGAATGTCCTGTATGAGTAATATATAGAATCTTATGTTCAGAGATTATTAAAGCCTCTGATTAATGTTATAATTTCATCTTTTATGAGTGTAAGTCATGCGAGATTATTCTGTAATATTTATGCTTCTATTAACCACTGGCTAGATGGGTTGCTTGGTTGCTTGGCTTTGCTTGTTTGTTAGTTATATAGGGTAAAATAAAAAATAATTATAATGTTTGATAGTAAATATAATTTCCTGCTGTGTTCATGGTAAGAAGAAACAGGCATGTGGCAAGATTTTCTTTTTTGCCCTCTATAGAAAGAAAATGACTTACCTTCAGAAACTCATGAAGTCAGGCTGGGAATACAGTTGACAGAATGTTTGCCTAATACATGAGCAGCAGTACTAGGTTCAATCCCCAGGACTGGGGTTGGGGTGAAAGAAAAAAAGTACATTAAGTCACTCTCTCAGTAGCCAATAAATGACCTTTGCTGTGTAGCAGGTGATTGACAGTCGCATGCACCTAAGCAGAAAACCTTAGGAAAGGCTGTACACAGGCTGTTCTTATATACTTTTTTAGCATTTTCAAGTTTGTGAAGTTATATGTGCTTCTTACTGGCTTCTGATAAAAAATTCTTGTTTTGAGGATAATTTTTTAAAAAATCAGAATTCATAAGATAAAGATTTGGAAGATGAGACTCCTTAAGAATTCATAGCTAAGAGTTGGGGAGATGGCTCAATGTTTATAAAAGGACTGACTGTTCTTCCAGAGGTCCTGGGTTCAATTCCCAGCAATCACATGGTGTCTTACAACCATCTATAATGTGATCAAATGCTCTCTTCTGGTGATGCAGGCATACATGCAGGTAGAGCACTCAAATACATAAAATAAATAAATCTTTAAAAAGAAATTTAGAAAAGAAATATAAAAAAAAAGTTTATATTAAAAAAAGAAGAATTCACAGCTAGCCAAGCGTGGTGGCGCACACCTTTAATCTCAGGGCTTGAGAGGCAGGTGGGAGCTCTGCAAGTTTAAGGCTAGCCAGCCAGAGCTACACAGTGAAACCTGGTCATGAAAAAAATTTTACCAGACATGGTGGTACAGGTGACTTTAAATCCCAACACTCAGCAGGCAGAGGCAGGCAGATCTCTGAGTTCAGGCCAGCCTGGTCTACAAAGTGAGTTCCAAAAAAGGCAGGGCTATACACAGAAACCCTGTCGTGAAAAAACAAAAAATAAAGATAGATAGATAGATAGATAGATAGATAGATAGATAGATAGATAGATAGATAATTCTGCCACCCACTGAAGTACTTCTTGTTCTTCTAATTCCTTCCTCCTCTTCCTAGTTGGCTGTTTTTTTACTGAAGTCTTAACAAAGTACCTTAGGCCAAGTATCTTAAACAACAAAAATATGTCATCTCATAGCTCTGCAGGACAGAAGGTATTAGAAGAGTAAGGACCTTCTGAGAACTTCCTTAGATATTAGAGACCCCACCCACTATATGAGCTCACTCTGTCTGAATACACCTATAGCAATCTTATTTCCAAACAGAAGACTTAGGAGAAGTGTACAGAGACTAGCCCAGCCTATATATGTGCTATCATTCTTTGTGTATTAACAAACTATTCCTTGAATGCCAGCTCTTGCCATCCACTTATTGTTTTGCCATTCTGAACATACTCCTTATTTATGTAACTGTTGTTTCTTGTGATTGTCTTTATTATGCCAAATAAAAATCTTTTGCTTTAGTTACTGTTGCTGTACCTCTTTGGCTGTTTCTCATTGTTATTAACTTAAACAGACTGAATTTTTTTTTATTAATTACACTTTATTCATTTTGTATCCCCCCATAAGCTCCTCCCCTCCCTATCCCACCCTCCCTCCCCTTTCTGCATGCATGCCACTCCCCAAGTCCACTGACAGGGGAGGTTCTCCTCTTCTTTCTGATCTTAGTCTATCAGTTCTCATCAAAAGTGGCTGCATTGTCCTCTACTGTGGCCTAGTAAGGCTGCTCCCCCCTCAGGGGGAAGTGATCAAAGAGCAGGCCAATCAGATTATGTCAGAGGCAGTCCCTCTTCCCATTACTGTGTAACCCACTTGGACACTGAACTGCCATGGGCTACACCTGTGCAGGGGTTCCAGGTCATCTCCACGAATAGTCCTTTGTTGGAGTATGATTTTCTGGGAAATTCCCTGTGTTCAAATTATCTTGTTCTGTTGCTCTGCTTGTGGAGTTCCCGTCCCCTCCAGCTCTTATTATTTCCCACTTCTTACATAAAATTCCATTCACTCTGCCCATCAGTTGTCCATCAGGCTCAGCATCTGCTTTGACAGTCTATACTGCAGAAGCTTTCAGAGGCCCTCTGAATTTTTTTTTAATAGAACATTTATTGTTGAAAATTAAGTACTAAAGAAATTTGTTCAGCTGAGATTTTAATATTTTTACATCATTTTTTCTCCTATGAAACTTATTTTTCCTGCTTTTAACTTCAGTCCCTAAAGAATATCTTTTACTATATTATTTCATTGGCATAAACAAAATCATAGAATTATATGTGTTTTTTTTTTTAACTAAATCGATGGTTTTTATTGGAGTCTTTGAACAAATTTCAATTTAACCTACATTAATGTAACTTTCATTTATTAAATGGGGGGGTCTCAAAATCTCCTTCATGTTTGATATTTAGAGTTTATAACAAGCTAGTTAAGTATCAGAATGAAGGCCTTATTTTACTTTGGACAGAATAGCTAAGTGCTCAAACTAGTTTTTACTGTGTGATTTATTTTGCTTCTGTCATTTACAGTGACTAGGTTCCCCCGGCCTATGTCACCTCTGCAAGATGTGTCTACTATTATTGGAAGTCGTGAGCAATTGGCAGTGCTGCTACAACTTTATGATTACCAGCTGGAACATGAGGGCACAACAGGCTGGGAGAGTTTGCTATGGGTTGTCAATCAATTGTAAGTTACCACCTCTGTGTCCATTTTACATTAAACTAGCTTAATGGAAATTAGCTCATATTTATGCTTAAGACAGAGAGAAAGTTTATAAAATAGATTTAATTTAACAAACATAAATTGGCATCTTCAGTAGCAAAGGTTGGAAGGCAATACTTTCACTGATTATGTAATGTTCTGTGAAGACTGCATCTTAATTATGTCAGAACTGATCTGCTGCCTTGAGTGGTAGTAGAAGTAAGGGATTTTGAACTGTATCCTAATTTATTAGTTTTGAGTCTAGAATGGATCCTGTGTAAACCAAGGTTTTGTGATGTATCAAATCCATGATTTTGAATCCCATGAATTTCACATGCAGGGGATTCTGTATTTTATAGCAGGCAGTTAAAACTGATATTTGAAGAGGTGGTCTAGTAGAGTACATTCTTGATTTCAAAGGGTCTGAAACCTGTCCTTTACTTACAGAGAAAGAACACAGGGAAGGTTTTCAGATCTATACTGTTGCAGGAAGTAGAACAGAGAAAGTCGTTTACATATGGCCTGCTGTTTTTCTCTCCTTTCACATTCAGGTTGCCACAGCTTATAGAAATAGTGGGCAAAATTAATGTCACCTCAACTGCCTGTGTCCATGAATTCTCCAGATTTTTCTGGCGTCTTTGCCGGACATTTGGCAAAATTTTTACAAACACTAAGGTAAATACTTGTATTTCCTCTTTTCTTATATTTAAGAAACAGAGTTGTAATATGATAATGCTTTAACAAAATAAATAACAGAAGTCTTCTTTATCTTTTAGCATCTTTAATGTCTTAGAATAGTGCTAAGTGAATTTCAGTAGTATATTTAGCCTCAGCTTAGGGTATTCTTGAGATTTTGTTAATATCATTTGCCACAGTAGATCTATCAAAGACTTTTACCATAGGCATATCAGCTGGAGAAAACAAACCAACCTTTGAGTAATGATCAAGTTTTTTGCCATATATCACAGATTTTGGAAGTGACTGTCCCTGTAGCACCTGATTAAAATCTGAGGTGATTAGCCACAGCAGCCTATCAAAGTTGTCCCAAGGGTACCACTTCTTAGAAACACCATGGACACTCAAATGTGTGTCTCAGTCATTACCACACTGTGGTTTGTCACAGTGGCCTTCACTGCTTATTGTTTTAGGTGTTAAAATTGGAGGTCACTTGAATCCAACTTCTTCAATTTTATTAATCCAGTTGTGTTCATATTTATTGATAGGCTAGGTGCTCAGAGAACGAATTTTAAAGGGTGTTTGCGATGACTAGATTTTCATCAAGGACTCACATAGAAAACACTAAGTTTCTTCTCTGTATCATTAAGTCTGTTTTATTTCAGTATTTAAAGCAGAAAACTATTTTGTAATAAACACAACAAAATTCAGCTGCTCAGCTCTATGACTTTTAATAAGTTAAATAACCTATTATTAGTGTTTTGTGAAATGAAGACATTCAATCTTAGCTATGATTCTGTACATTAATCTTTTCCCAGTGCTCTTCCTCATAATCTGCAGTAAAGTGTAAATTAATATGACTGAGATGCTGACAGGAAAACAAACACTAGATATTCACATTAACATAGAGAAAGCAAAATGTTCTTAACTCTTCATCAGTCTGTTTCTAATGTCAGCAGAAATTGCTCAACAGTTCCTAAATAAACAGCTGTGTGTCTTTGGAAAAATAAGTGGGAGCCACTTAAGCATTGAACACTGCAGAATTATCAGTGGTTTGAACTCTGTGATAATTAAAAAAAAAAAAAAAAAGAACAACTGAAATAAGCATTTGTTGTAGCTTAAGATACTAAAGTAAAATTCCTTGTTTGAAGTTCAATTTTGAAGTTTATTTTGAAGAAATTGATAATGGATTGTGATGGATTTCACATTTAGAATATGCTAGCCATGAAAATTCTAAATGAGTGGAATTTTCTTTTATTCCTTTCAAATACAGCCTGATGCTTTTTTCCAATAATTGTAATCATATATGGTGATATAATATTTAATCAGATAATAGTATACAAATGAACTTTGTGATCACTAAATTTAGATTTTGGAGGCAGTTATTTTTAAGTACTTAAAAACTTTTTGAAATTTTTTTTTTTTTTCTTTTTAGTTACATTTTGTTAACTCTGTGTCCCAGCTGTATCCCGCTCCCTCATTCCCTCCCCAACCCCACACTCCCTCCCTGGTCTCCTCCCTGCCCCTTTCCAAGTCCCCTGATAGGGGAGGACCTCCTCCCCTTTCATCTGACCCTGTTTTATCAGGTATCTTCAGGGCTGGCTGCAAAGTCCTCCTCTGTGGCCTAACAGACTGCTCCTCCCCTGGGGTGGGGGTCAAACAGCCTGCCCTTGAGATCCTATTAGAAATAGTCCGTGTTCCCCTTACTTTGGAAAACTACTTGGTTACTGAGCTACCACAGGCCACATCGGAGCAGAAGTTCTAGGTTATATCCATAGATGGTCCTTGGTTGAGTGTCAGTCTCAGAAAAGACCCTGTGCCCAGATATATTTGGTCCTTGTAGAGCTCCTATCCTTTCCCTATCATACTAACTTCCCTTCTTTCATATGATTCCCTGCACTCTGCCGAGGGTTTGGTTATGAGTCTTAGTGTCTGCTTTGAAACACTGCTAGGTAGGAAATTATTTTAACAAAAGAAACCAAAAGCTATTCTGTAAAAAATGCTTTTTGACCTTAATTGACTTTTATCCTAAAAGGTCCTGCTTTCAGGCTCTTTTTTTCATCTTTTATCTTGAACCTGTTAATTAAACATAATGTATTTCTGACCATTTCAGTAGCCTATTAAGCAAAATAAGTAGCTGTATCAGTAATATATATATATATATATTGCCACTGATCAATCCATGGGTCTTCCATTGCTTAGGTAAAACCCCAGTTCCAGGAGATTTTAAGACTCTCTGAGGAAAACATTGGTAAGTATGTCCATTTATTACTTTAAAAAAACAGTGAGCCTTTTTATTCAGGAAAAATACTATATTAAGTATCTGAAAATTATATATAAACTAGGAAGAGTAATTGAAAAAGAAAGCGTGTCATGAAGTGCATGCTATTCCCACTGAGCCGTGTCAGTTATCTTCCTCATTTTGATTTTAAATAACTACCTTAATTGTGACCAAACTAACCTGTTGTTATAAAGAAAGAAAATACCAACCATTTGATTTTACCAATGAAAACTCAGGAGCCAGATGCTGAGGTGAAAGCTTGAGAGGCAGAGAAAGCACCCAGCTGACTTTCCTACACAGCCAAAGTCCCAGAAAGAAAAAGCTAAAAGCCAAAGAGCTTGCTAGCTCAGCCAACAGCCCTGGAGGAGAAAGCCAAAAGCCCCAGAGCCCCAGAGCCAAAGAAGTAAAGAGTTGAAGAGCTCCTTCTTCTTCATGCTGTCTTAAATATCCTCCTCTCAAAGCCCTCCTTTCTCTTAATCCCTATCAGCTGGTTTCTTGCTCTGCCTCTTAACCTAGGGTTAACTTTATTAAATCCTGTGTACCGAAAGTGCTTGGATTAAAGCTGTGCTCTAGGGCAGAGCCACACCATAACCACCTGCTTACAATAAACAGAAAGTTGTTGGATTAAAAGTATTTGTTAGGGCTGAGGCACACCAAACAATAACAGGTTTTTTACAGTTCACAATCTTGGGGTTCACAATGGGATCAAATGTCCTGCAACACTAACCTAAGGCCAAGTTTCACACACTAGGTGCTTAATATTTAGAGTGTGCCATAGTGTGCACAGAATACTTCTCCTTACAAAAGAAGCAGCATTAAACTAACAGTGGGAAACAATGAAGGGTATGTAAGGGTTTTTTTTTCTTTTTTTTATTTATTATTTATACAGTGTTCTGCCTGCATACGTGCCTACACAGCAGAAGAGGGCACCAAATCTCACCATAGATCGTATAAGCCACCATGTGGTTGCTAGGAATTGAACTCAGGACCTTTGAAAGAACAGCCAGTGCTCTTAACCTCTGTGGCATCTCTCCAGCCCCCGACAGGGTTTTTTGTTTTGGTTTTGTTTTGGTTTTTTGTTTTATGAAACAGAAAATTTAAAGAAACTATAGATCTGTGTGATCAGACATTGCATTGATCATTTTCACCCATCTGCCTTAGACAGTGCAGTTACAGTGTCATTCTGTGCCAGCCAGCTTCACTGGCCTAAGAAAATGATTATGTATACATCTTGTATCCCTGTGTATTTTTTTCATTTTGAGACTAAATTATAAAAAATATTAAATGGAATATGTAGCAACTAACACTTCATTGATCTTGTATGCATAAAGATCTTACCTTATTAATCTGATTTAGTGGTCTAGAAAATTAAATTTCTAGTGTCCTTAGCAGTAGTCAGAGAATGAATAAATAAAGTTTGAAAATGCCAGTGACATTTGTTACAGGTTTTTTTTCTTAATCTTTTGTTTTGTTTTGGAAAGTAGCAGTGTTTAAGACATACTTCCCAAATGTTACTGTTTTAGTTAGGGTTTCTATTGCTGCAACCAAACACCATGACCAGAAAGCAAGATGGAAAGAAAAAGGTTATTCTGTATTGATGTTTATTAATAAAGAAAGTCAGGACAGGAACTCAAACAGGACAGGATCCTAGAAGCAGGAGCTGATGCAGAGGCCATGGAAGGGTGCTGCTTGCTGACTTGCTTCACATGTTTTGCTCAGTTCTCTTTCTTGTAGAACCAGGACCAGCAGTCCAGGGATGGTACTACCCATTGATCACTAGTTGAGAAAATGGCCTACAGATGGACCGCCTAGAGGGATTTCTTACTGAGGCTCCTTCCTCTCTAATGACGCTAGCTTGTGTAAAGTTGTCACGTAAAACCAGCCAGTGCAGTTACTTTCAGTAGTATTTTTTTAAGTTGATATTTGCAATACTTTATTGTTGATGCTTGGGATCGTTATTAATTCTGGTGATAAATTAATGAAGAAAAACTAAATTATTGAGAACTGACAGCTTTTAAAATCTAGTTAGCTGTGAATATTTAATTGTTAAGAAAGGAAATTATTATTATTAACTCCCATTTTTACAGTAAGTATTGCTAAACATCACTTATTGAGGCTCAGGTTTAATTCTCTACTATCATTGTCATGTTCAGCCAGTATCGGTATTCCTCTCAAGAAAAAGTGACTTTTACCAGCAAAATAAACTAAATGCTAGCTAATGTGAAAACATTTTTCTTGTAACTATAAAAATAGAGGTACAGTAACAAAAAGAAATTAAGAGCATAGAAACAAACCACTTAAAACAGTGTGCAATGATCAGTAAATAAATTCTTGGTGCTATAAATAGTTTATCTTACTGTCCTGTCTAGAATTTTTCTTTGTAAGTCCTGCTACCTACTTTACCTTAATATTTGTAGACAGAGACTCTTAGAATATAGTCATAGGTCACACAGTCATGGTTGGATTCTTGCCTTTCTTCCCATTTATGTGCCCGAGTGCCTCTTCCTCCATAAACATTATCAGGGTACTGTCTGACCGAAAACCTACAGTGGATGCCGTAGGGGCCTTTGGAAACTAGAATCCCTGAGCTAAAGAAAATTAACTAATCTATATCTGGGTAATATATTTGAGTGAGTGCTTTAACATTTTTACAAAACACAACAACTTAAAAGCAGACAGGGTTACCAAGACCTAGCTATGTGGGTACTTAAGAGACTCTTAAGCTTTTTTTGTTTTTGTTTTATTCTGGAAATGTCAGTCTAGGATCCCAGTTTGTTTATTAAATTCCTTTCTCAGATATCAGAAGTGTGTGTACTAATGCCACACAGAATGTGTCTTCACCAAAATGCTTCCCAAAAGAATCTTGCAAATAGTTGCACTTTTAAATGCAATTGTGATTTTCACTTTTGTCTTTACACTTAAAGTATACTAGAACTTTTATAAATATTTTAATAATTTTAGATTCCTCAGCAGGAAATGGGGTCCTCACTAAAGCTACGGTCCCCATTTATGCAACCGGAGTCCTCACATGTTACATTCAGGTAAGAGAAAAGTCTTCCACTCCAGTAAAGGGATGTATCCTTAGATACCTGATGTTTGCTTGCTGGAGTATACCCAAAACCTCCAGCTAAAGTGGAAATGTTACACCCCCCAAAAAAAAAAACACAAAAACAGTTTTACTCATTTTTCAGTAAATGTTATATAATGAGCATATTTGAATAAGCCTCCAAATAAAGTATCAATTTAACAAATTTAATTTAACATTACATTTACTTAGCTGAATTTCCTGTGTTTCATAATGGTTTCCATAAATAGGTAGGTAGGTAGGTAGGTAGGTAGGTAGGTAGGTAGGTAGGTAGATAGATAATAGTGTTGTATTAGATAAACCAAATTAGAAAATGCAGTAGAAACTATTGTTTTTACCAAAGCACCCTTTTGTAATATCTTATTTTTCTTAATTACTGCTATATATTAAACTACCCCCAAGACATAGTACCTCCTTATAGCAAACCATTTTATTTGCTTATGATTCTACAATTCAGCACATGGCTCATCTGACTTCTGCTGGTCTTGCTGTGGTCATTCATGCTGCATAAGCTGTTCTGTGAGTGGAGCTTTGGCCAGGGTGACTGAGCTCTGTCCATCTCCCATTACCTGACCTGGTGATTCAAAACACCAATGAATATGAAAACAGAATGTGCTAGACTAAGAGTTAGTCTCAGAATCGGCACAACATTACTCCAATGGCAGTGTGAATAAGTCACAAGCCCAGCCCAGATTCAGAAAAAGCAAACTGATCCAGGGTTGATGTCAGAAGGAGTGGGTCATTGCTTACTGCTGGGGCAACAGACTGCCAGACTCTACTCACTGTTTAAGTAAATATTATGATCCATGTTGAGACACATTATCAAGTGGAGCATTAAAAGGGAGAAGCATGTTCCTTCTGATGATTTCCTGAGTTTTCACTCATGGATACCTAGCTTCCTTGACCCTTGAATTCTAACAGCATCACTTGATATTTATTACACATTTCTTCAAAGCATATTCAAGTCACAGCACTAAAATTCACTACTGTATCATAAATGCCAGCCATCTAAGTTCCCATTCTGTTAACAGTAGGACAGAATTCCTTAAAGCTTTTTTTAAATGAATTTTTATGATGTTATAATAAAGATAATTCAATAAATTTCTGTGTAGGATATTTCCAGTCATACAGCTTAGATAATCTCTAGTATTCCTGAAGTTAGAGATGAATTATGTCAAGTCCAAACATCACTATAAATAATAGTATGATACTATTCTTCATTCAGTTTGGAAGTTGTGTCAGCATAGTATCAAATCTGATATCAGTGTTTTCTCTGTCTTTAACTTCACAGTTTTGTAGAGTTTTGATTGTAACCATATTATTTTAAAGCATGATTAAATTATCAGATGCAAGGTATGATATATAGTAAAGCCTCCAAACAGACTTATGGTATTATGAATAAAGATCTATCTCTGGAGTGACTGAAATCCAAATATATTTCAATCTCTAAAACAGTCATTTAATAAATTGAGGTTGTAATCAGAGATTTCCCAGGTTGTTCTTTTCAAAAAGCACACACTAACAGTTAATGATTCTTCTTGCTAAGTACTATTGTGTTAGGATGAGCCAGAGCCTACAGTAAGTTATGTTAGGACACAAAGACTGTCTGAGGGTTAGGGATGTAGCTCAGTGCTAGAGCACTTGCCCACCATGTACTAGATGCTTGATCCCCAGCACACACACACAATTTTTGACCTACGTATATAAAGCAATATCATTTGATTTGATATTTTTAAATGGGAAATAATTAGAGTTAATTTCAATAGAATCCATCCTCATTTGGAAGTTTATTTTTAGCTGTTATTTCACTGTATTCTTTTAGGTTTGTAATTTGTTTCCCAAAGTTATATTTACTCTGTTTGACTGTACTGGGTATCCCAGTTAGTATCTACTAGTTACTTTCTTTTGTTTTGATAAAGGCCATGATCAAAGGCAGCTTGAGGAGGGAAGAGTTTATTTGACTTACATGCCCCAGTCATAGACCATCTTTGAAGGAAACCAAGGCAGAAACTGAAGCAGAGATCATGGAGGAATATTGCTTACACGCTTGCTCTCCATGGCGTGTTCAGTCTTATGCAACCCAAGATTGCCTGTTCAGGGACGTCACTGCACAACCTGTGCTGGACCCTTCTGAGTCATTAATCAAGAAATGCCCCACAGGTTTGCCTATACGCAATTTCATGAGATAGTTTTATTAATTGAGTTTCACTCTTCCTAGATGACTCTAGCTTGTGTCAAGTTGACCAAACTACAAGCAAACAAAAAAACTAAAAACCACAGTGGTTAACTAAAACAAAAGGATGAAATTCTATTCTCACCTTGATTTGTTATAGTCCACTCTTCCTTCTGGACCTTTGGATGTGTCCAGAAGCTCTTTGTCCTTGCCTTATTTCCTTTTTGACCTTATGTATTTCTTTCCTGGGAGTATATCAGACTCCCTTCCCATGTGCATTCAGATTAGTTAAACATGCAAATTTTTTAACTGTAAAAAGTTTTTTTACATCTTAATAAAAATTATGAAAGTAATTAATGATTCATTGAATAAGGCTCGAAAATGTTAATAATTTATTTTTAATCACAAACTAGAACTGTTTCCAGAACACTGATCTATTTCAGCAACTGATGTTTTCACCATTGGATATTTCAAACATAATTCTTCAAAAACAATGTTTTATTATTAGAAAGGTAACTGTTTTGATGGTCAGTATTTTACTGTGTATAGCCACCATTCATGGAAACCAAAATGGGTAATGAAAACTTTAACAAAATATTATACTTTAAATCAGAACCAACCAATGAAACTTTATGGTAGTAAAAATAGTTTATAGAGCAGAGTCATCTAATACTAAGGATACTAACTATCCTCAGTGTTTAAAGCTGTTAAACTTCATTTATAACTAGTGTTACTAAGGAAACTGAATTTTCTATGCCACCTAATTTTTTATTTAAATTTAAACATAAATAATTATGTGGCTACTGTCTACCATATTGGACAGCAAGCTTGAAATCAAGTGATATAGTCTTTTACCTCATGCCATTTGTGATCATGGATATGTTTAATAAATAATATCTTCAACAAAAATAGTTTTCTAAGTGGGATCTGTTGCCCTCATGTGGTGATAGTTTCTAACTAAAGAATTATGGCATTTAGTTCTACTTAATTGTTTGGGAATTCATTATCAATATTTTTTCTCTGTAGGAAGAAGACCGAAAGCTGCTCATTGGCTTCCTAGAAGATGTAATGACACTGCTTTCACTGTCTCATGCTCCTCTTGACAGCCTGAAGGCTTCTTTTGTGGAACTTGGGTAAAAAAATTAAATTTAACTTAAAAATTTATATACAATATAATAGGTTTTTTTTTAAAGTCATATCAAAGAAAAAGACTTAAGACTCAGGAAACTAAGACTTGATTAGGAAAGGAAAGCTCCTGAATGCTAGCAGTGTCAAAGTCCCACTCTAAAAGTTTTAAAGCAGATGAAAAGAGCACCCATCCATTTAGAAGCAAGGCAGTGGTTTCCAGAAAGAGGGGAGGAAAAGTACTAGCACATGCTTCAACACATAGAGGAAAAAATGGTGTAAGGTACATGAATTTCTTATAGTTTTTAGATCGATTTATAAGATGAATGATATTATAAGCCTAATCATACAACAGGTGTTTGAAGAGTTAGGATTTTACATTTTTATTTGGTTTGGGTTTTGCTTATTTGAGTATTAAATACTTTGTAGTCATTGTGTTGTGATTTTTTTTAACAAGAAAAATGGTACAAACTAGTATTTTTTTTAAGCTGGTAGAAAAATATGATCGAGTGCAGTTTGGGGGGTAGGGCTGTTTCGTTGGTTGCTTGGTTTAGTTTGGTTTGGTTTAGTTTTTCAAGACAAGGTTTCTCTGTGTAGCCCTAACTGTCCTAGACTCACTTTGTAGACCAGGCTGACCTCAGCCTCTCAAGTGCTGGGGTGAAAAGTATGTGCCACCATGCCCAGCTTCAAATGCAGATTTTTGAAAATGGTTTCCGGAAGTTAAAAAAGGAGCCTCTATTGAAAGCTAGTATTGTGGACCTTATTCAGTTCCCTTTGGTGTGCTGAGTCTCTCTAATCACAAGTTATGCTTACTGAAATACTTGTGTCTCAGTCACTCTTTTTTTTTTTTTTTTGTATTAGAAATTAAATCTGGATCCTTATACATGCCACACAAATGCTCTCCCACTGAGCCTGTTTTTAATTTTTTTTTTTTATTTCAATTTGTAGAGACAGGCCTTGAGTTCATTCTATAGCTCAGGTTACACTGAACCCTCCTCATCAGCTGAGATACAGGCTAGCGCCATTAAGAGGTGCACTTACTAGTAATACTGTCTTCACTAAGGATGGGCTTCACACTACAGCCACATGATGGGACAGGCTTTTTGCTTACCCAGTTTTTATAGACGTTGGCTACATTGTACAGACTGCCAGGAGTTTGCAATCCTTTGACTTTTACTTCCTAAGTTCTATATATAGGGAAGTGCCACCATTCCTATTTTTATTTGTAATTTTAGCTTATGCTATTAAATAGTTTAGAATTTTTGTCACAATTATGATGCTTAGAGAAGTGTAATTCTGAATATGGCTTACACTTATATAAAGTGACTTTATGAGACCTTAGCTGTGAAGTAATAAGTTAAATTCCATTCATACATTCTACTAGTATTTTATCATTAATATACATATATGTAGTAAATGTATATATACACATAGATAGTGATTTTCAATGCAGCAGTTAGGCATGTGGCTTAGATCTTATCCTTGTCATTTTTTCCCCACAGTGCAAATCCAGCCTATCATGAGCTATTGCTGACTGTGTTGTGGTATGGTGTTGTTCATACTTCTGCACTTGTCAGGTGTACTGCTGCTAGGATGTTTGAGGTATGTTATGTTCACTTCTCTTGGATCCGTTTGTGATTTCCTATGGAAAGAACATGTTCTCTTTCAAGCTTTAAATATCATGTACATGTGTGTGCAGATATCCTTAGTTATTTGGCATTGAATGCTATCTAGTTGTGTACTGTGTGATGGGGCAGAACTTTAGCTTTGGCAAATTGAAGAATGTTTTTTAGCCTTCTTGGTTCCTTAAATATTGTTCTTAGTTTCACTTCTCTTTTAAACCTTATTTGAATTCCATCCTATTAAATCTTTCTGGTTGTCCTTTCCTATTTACTAAGATAAATAACTTCTCAAGCTAAAACAACATAGGATATTGCTTAAGTTGTAGTACTCCTTAGTATTAAATTACAGTTATTTACAACTATACTATTCCTTCACATAATATCTGGAATAGGATCCCTAGTCATTAACTACCCATATTGCTTATGATATGGAAATTATTCTATAATGTATCTAGATTGTATTCACTTGCTATCTTCCCAAGTAAGATGAGCCTGTCAGTATACCCATCAGGTAGATGTCTATCATAGACATCTTTTTTTTAAACCTAGAGTCCTTAATTGGTTTAGTGTTGGTGCTGTTGAGTTTTACTAGAGCCAGGCGGCCTGGGTTCAGTTTCCATCTCTTCTACCAACTTTCAATAATGAGTTGAACTTGTCTATATATTAGTTTTCTCATCTACAAAATGAAAATAATGGTTAAAAGTATCCTACTCAAATGATGTTTGTTAATATTCAGTAAGTTAGTACTATAAAGCTCTTCAAATGGTATCAAACATATGAGCTGTAATAAATGTTGTCATATCAATGTTTTTCTAATTTGTGCTATTACTTAACAAAATAATAAAACTGCAAGAAATATATACTTATCTAAACTAAAATTGTCTCTTTATGCCTGTAATTCTTTTTTTTAATTTATTTTTTATTTTATTTTACTAATTTATTTTACTAATTACAGTTTATTCACTTTGTATCCCAGCTGTAGCCTCCTCCCTCATTCTCTCCCAACCCTATCCTCCTCCCTTTTCTCTTCCCATGCCCCTCCCCGCTTAATTTTTATTTTTAAAGGTTTTTTTGCACACACTATCTTTTTGTAATGCTCTTCCTCTTCCCCAGATCCTTCTAGATCTGTCTCACCTCTCACATGTCCAACTTCATAATCTTTTTGTCTCTTTCAAAAAACAGTAAAAATAGCCAACAAAAACTGAAAATCAAAACAGATTAAACAATAAAGATTTAACAAATTAAACAAAGATTTAACAGATTAAACAAACAAGCTTAAACAATACAGAGAGAAAATCAGCAAGACAAAAATGCCAAAACAAAATGAAACAAAGCAAAAAGAATGCCAAAAACAACAGAGTCTGTTTTGTTGACCAGTTACTCCTGAGGCCTGCCTGGAGTGTGGCTGATATATAGCTAGTGATACTCCATTGTAGGAAACTGATTTTTCCCTCTTCCAGCCAGGTATAAATTGCAAATGGCGTCTTGTTTAGGGAGTAGAACTTAAAATATTTTTGTGACAAGTTAATTCAAAATTTCCTAAATTTAAGAATTTCTCTACAATTTAAGATATATTGCCATTGGAAGGTTAGACTCTATGATATAATTAAAATATTTGCTTTCTATAATTTTTAATAATTATATAAATTAGATGAATAAAATTCTTTTGGCCAGGAAAATGAAAGTTTTGTCCTGTTTTATTTTTAAGATAATCTGTAACCAAGAGTTATTTGTTGAAGTCAATGTCAGCATAATTTTAATTTTTTTTTTTAATCTGTACGAATTCTTCTTGGTATGAATAAATATGATCACTTGTGCTGAAAAAAGGTCATTACCATGAAAATGGCTTTCTTCATTCCTTTCTCAAAAGCAAAATGTGTCCTTTGAAAAGCCTTCATTAATACACTCTTCATGCAGTTTTACTCTAAGACCTAAAAACTTACTTCTTTCTCTTGACCACTAGATTCTAAAATGTATGTATAGTGATCGTGTGAATGGAAATACTTTAAATGAATAAACATAGCCTGCCTCTTTTCATATTTGGTTTTGTTTGTGTGTGTATGTCTTGTTTTATTTAATGTGACTTTGCTTTCTTTGCTGTTGTCCATCCTTGTGCAAATACTGTACCTGTGTCCGTGTCCTTTCAGTTGATTATGAACTTCTGAGCCTAGTTTGACAGGCATTTAGAGTGGGCTTTTTTTTTTCAAGTTACTTATGAATTTATGGAGTATTAAGTGAAAAGATAGATTAGCATTTAAACTATATTTTTCTGTTATTTGCAGCATAGTTTTACTGAGCTCATATCAGTAAAAATTATACACTATTTAATTAAACTGAGTTATCAGTAGTAGAAATTTAAGTTCTTTCTTTGTCAGTGATCTTTATTAGAGGGAAATAATTTACCAGAAATAATTAATGTTTTGTAATTTAAAATTATGCCTGCTTTTAAAATGAGTAAGTTAAAAATAAAAACAAAAAACAAGGGCATTTAGAGTGCTTGCCTTGCATGCCCAGGGCTCTGTGTTTTTTCCTGGGAACACATAAGATTAGGTGTGGTGGCACAGAACTCAAGCAGCTGGAACAAAAGTTTATGGACATCCTCTGAAGCATGGGAGTTCAAGGCTAGCTGGGGCTACCTGAGAGCTCACCTCAAAAGTAATGTAACAGGATAAACTAATAGAAGTGAAAAACGGATATACCAGGAACTTAATTTGAAATATTTTCTGAAATTTAACACAAACGCAGCTTCATTTTTAGATAGCAGGACACAGAGAAACCCAATGGGATTATATGGTTCCAGTATTAAACAAGAGACCACCATTTGAACTAGAAAATGAATGTGATTCTGTCTAGGGAGTGACTGAGTGACTTTTATGTTAGTGACCTTCTACAGACAAATTACAGAAAAGATATCACATGACTATTAATTGTGAGATAATTGAACTAACTCTACTATTAGACCTTAATTCAAAGAAGTGACTGACAGCCGTTAAGACAGGTTAAGAGTCAGTCCATTGTCTGGTTCTACTTGTGTCTCTAAATCCCTGAACAAATAAACTTCACTTCTCCAAGTCTCAGTTTCTTTGATATTATTTATATTTGCCTCACCAGACATAAAGATCAACGGGTACAGTATGTAAAGTTGCTAGTAACTGATAACTCTTTTTTTTTTCTTTATTAATTGCACTTTATTCACATTGTATCCCCCCTGTGGTTCTCTCCCTCCTCCCGTCCCAATCCCTCCCTTCCTCCACCCTCTGCATGCATGCCCCTCCCCAAGTCCACTGATAGGAGAGGTCTTCTTTTCCTTCCTTCTGACCCTAGTCAATTAGGTCTCATCAGGAGTGGCTGCATTGTCTTCTTCTGTGGCCTGGTAATGCTGCTTCCCCCTCAGGGGGAGGTAATTAAAGAGCAGGCCAATCAGTTCATGTCAGAGACAGTTCCTGTTCCTATTACAATGGAACCCACTAGGATACTGAACTGCCATGGGCTACATCTGTGCAGGGGTCTTAGGTTATCTCCATTCATAGTCCTTGGTTGGAGCATCAGTCTCAGGAAAGACCCCTGTGCTCAGATTTTTTGGTTCTGTTGCTCTCCTTGTGGAGTTCCTGTCCTCTCCAGATCTTACTGTTTCCCACTTCTTTCATAAGATTCCCTGCACTCTGCCCAAAGGTTGTCCATAAGTCTCAGCATCTACATTGATAGTCTGCAGGGCAGAGCTTTTCAGAGGTCCTCTGTGTCAGCTCCTGACTTGTTCCCTCTTTTCTCCTTCTTCTGATGTCCAGCCTATTTTCCTTTCTGGGTAGGAATTGAGCATTTTAGCAAGAGTCCTCCCTCTTGATTAGTTTCTTTAGGTGTACAGATTTTAGTAGGTTGATCCTATATTATATGTCTATATGAGTGAGTATATACCGTGTGCATCTTTCTGCTTCTGGGATAGCTCACTCAGGATGATCTTTTCCAGATCCCACCATTTACCTGGAAATTTCATGATTTCCTTATTTTTTATTGCTGAGTGATATTCCATTGTGTAGATATACCACAATTTGTGCATCCATTCCTCCACTGTAACTGATAACTCTTAAATTTATTGACCAATTTTTTAGCTTTTATAAATCATCTTAAGTATCCTACGGCAGTGAAAGGTTAACTTGTCCTCTAAATTACCCCCTTCGATATGATAGACTCAAGATAGCATCAAGATAGACCTTGATGATTCAAACTTAAGCCATCGAGTGTTGGGCTATATAATGTTTATTATTATTTGCCATGTGATTATCATGGCAGTATTATCTAACCCACTATCATAAGTAGTAAGACACAGACACCTGTTAATAAGTTGTTTCAGAATGCTAAAATCAGTTCTGGAATGAATGGGTTGATAAATGCTAACATTTTTGCAGAATTAAATATCTTCACATAATGTCAACTAAGCTTTTTATTTTTTGGTAAGAGGAGTGCCAGGGCATGCACAGTGGTGATTTTGGTATGGAACGTCCATGGAAGCTCTGATCCTCTGTGAGAATGAACAGATTGGTTAGGATTTATTACTAATGTGTGCCTACATTCTGAATCTGGGGGATTGTCTTTAGTCGAATCTTTACAGAAACACTACGCTACCCTCCTTTTTACACAATTAGCACTGGTTACTAACCAAAGAATTTTAATGACTGAGAGACAGATTGACTCTCTTCATTATATTTATTTACTTTAGAATTTATGTATGGTTTTAGAAAATTATAAGAGATCTGTTCAGAGGTAAGCTAACAAATTTTAAGTAAATGACTTCTTTTTATAAAAATTCCAAATCATATATTATTGAGTAGTCACTTTAACTAAACTCATCTCTTGTATTCATACCCTTTGTCGTGTGCAATAGTTCTTGCTTGCAAATTAATAGTACACCCGTTCTCTGCATTAAGTGACTTAGCATTTTCAGATGAGCAAACTAGTTTCAAGAGATTCTGTAATTTCTCTAATGCTACATGCCTAATAGTGGAGGAGAGCTGGAATTTGAACCCAGGTCTAACACTCCAGATTATTATGCTACAGTGTATGTCTGTAACTTAGATGATGAGGCTGTGTGAGGACAGGTTGGGAGTTTTACTATGTGGACTTTAATGGCCTCACTGTAGAACAGTCAGAAGCAGTTTAGTGATGGCTATAAGCCATTAAAGTTTCCTTTCAAAAAGATCTATTTGTGCTTTGTTGATCATAATAAAATCATACCCAATTGACTTTGAAGAATTTTAACTAGTTATATTATTAATACAATATATGTCTCCATTTTAGATTTTTTTTTTTTTTTTAATAAAAGCTGGGTTTAGTGGCACGTTCCTTTAATCCCAGCAAGAGGGAGACAGAGCCAAGGGGATCTATGTGATTTCGAGGCCAGTCTTGTCTAGTGAGTTCTAGGACAACCAGAGCTACATAATGAGACCCTGTCTCAAAAAAAAAAAAGAGAGAGAGAGAAAGTAAATTTCTCCTTACAGTGCATTTTAATTGAAGATGGAATTTGAATGTAGCCTTTGACCTTGCGAAACAAACTGCCATCCAATTGATGACAAGCCTCTTTTATGGACTGCTAGGCAATTTAAGCTTTCTTTTCTCCTAAAGCTTCTCTGCCTTGGTAAGCACTCTAGTAGCAGTATTTGCTTAGCTTCTAATTTTGGTTTTGCTTTTGTGTTTTCTCTCTTTCTCTTGATTGTTCCTTTCTTCTTCCCGTGGCACACTGTTTGCTTTCCATGCACCACCTGTGAATACCCCCTGCGCTGACCAATCAGCTGTTGGTGAAGGGGGTGAATGAGACTCTGGTAGCTCAGAGGGTTGTTCCTGCTCTCA
Organism: Psammomys obesus; assembly: GCF_907164565.1. Classification (NCBI taxonomy): domain Eukaryota; kingdom Metazoa; phylum Chordata; class Mammalia; order Rodentia; family Muridae; genus Psammomys; species Psammomys obesus. The sequence continues at coordinate 48,055,493 of NW_026585504.1, read as the reverse complement.
TTACTCTCTCCAGTGACCCTGAAATGTAAGTGTTGTCCCTGCCTTCCATGTCCAGCATTCCTTTCCAAATGTGCCTGTTAAGAAATAGCCATCATGCTGTTAACAGTCACTAAAGAATCACTTGAAAATAGTAACATTGGGCTATATGCTTATTTGATTTTAAACTTTATCATGTTGCTAGTAGTATATCATTGGGGTTGTTTTTTAAGTCAACCTCAAAATAAGCCTAATTTGGAGGCTATATAGTAGAGAAAAAAGTATTAGCATTAATAATCAATGAATACTTTCAAAACAAAACATGATGATAGACTATTTCTTCCAGGCCAAGAAAGGGTGCTCTGCTAATCTCACTAACAGGTTGCCAGTGAGGGTAGTGGCATGAACCAAAGGCTTAACATGTTAATGTCTCATATGGATGACTAAAGCAAGAAAGGCCAGTGAGTCTGCCTACCCATCCTCAGTCACAGCTAACCCAGTTCTCATTCCAGTTTACCAAACCATTTTTTATTGCATGTTGACTGGTTTACAGCTGACTCTTCGAGGCATGAGTGAAGCATTAGTTGACAAGCGGGTTGCTCCGGCCCTTGTTACCTTGTCCAGTGATCCTGAATTGTGAGTTCCCAGACTGCAACCCTGAGTTATCCTGCCTGTCTTATTGAGCATTCTTCTTGGTCTGCTCTTTAAAAGTTTAACTGTCATTGCTAGAGACTAATGTGGGATTTCTATTTTGTGCTTATTTTGATACATATGTTAATGATGATCATATTGTCTTTTAGTCAAGTTTCAGTTTCTTTTCTTTTTGATTTCTAACAGCTCTGTCAGAATTGCTACAATCCCGGCATTTGGCACTATTATGGAAACAGTTATTCAGAGAGAGGTAGGAAATAGATGTTTGTTTATTACCTCCGTGCCAGTGGTGATGACAAACTTCTGATGACATACCTGAAAGTGGAGTCAGGGAGCATCATAACTTTTACAGCATTTCTTAGTTAATTATTGACCAGGTGATATTTAAAAGCACCATGGCCTAAACTAGTTGTTTATTCTAAGAAACTGCTTCATTTCTGTATTAGTCTTCTCAAAAAAATTTTCTATAACATACAATCTTTTCCATTTATTTATTTATTTATTCATTCATTCCTTTTAGAAACAATCTCAGTTAGTAGCCTTGGCTGGTCTGGTACTCCCTTATGTAGACCAGGCTGGCCTTAAACTCACAGATATCTGCCTGCTTCTGCCTCCAAAGTGCTGGGATTAAAGGTGTGCACCACCATTCCCAGAATATATTTTTGATTGCTAGTTTGAAGACTATTTTGTCATAAAACATTAGGAAAACAAAGCTATCTTCCTTTTACAAATGAAGGAGACAGGGCACCTGTATCCTGATAACTGTCGTGGATGTTATGAAGTTTTCTAATAGGTTATATAGACCTTGTGGCTTGTACCACTTTAAGTGGTACTAAACACTTGCCTGCTTCAAGTGTTTAGTAAGGTTCCTCCGTAAAGATTATCTTGATTCTGAAACTGTAGTTTTGTTCCAAGGTTTTTATGATTTATGCCCAACTGCAACATTAAATATAACACACTTTCAAGATACTAGAGAAGTGGCTTAGTGGTTAAGAGCACTTGCTACTCTAGCAAAGAACCTGGGTTTGGGTCCTAGCATCCATATGGAGGCTCACAGCTATCCATAACTGTGGTTTCCAGGAATAAGATGCCCTCTTTGGCATCACCAGGTACCAGGTGTACACATGGTACATAAACACATGTGCAAAATACTCATCCACATAAAATAAAAACCTTTAACACTTATCAAGATGGGTATCAGAGGTTTTTATTTATTTTTTGTCATATTGAGTATATGTATTTTTAACTTTTTAATTAATTTTTATTACAGTTTGTATCCCAGCTGTAACCCCATCTCTCGTCCCCTCCCAACCTCACCCACCATCCCTCATCTCCTCCCATGTCCCTACCCAAATAAAAAATATCTTGTGGATTATAAAATAAATGATTTTTGGACACATTACTCACCAAAATATGGAATTTCATTGTCATAAAGATTCTTATAACAAAAATTAAATTTTTCGTTATAGAAAAACATTTTCCCGTTTTTTGTGTTGTTTTGTTTTTTTGGGTTTTTTTTGGGTTTTTTTTTTTTCTCTCTCTACATATTTTACTGACAAAGCAACAGAAAAAAAAAGAACATATCTTTCTGCAATGCTTGCAATCTTGGCAGAATTTCAACATGGTCTTAAATCCTAAAATAAAATGTCTTTTAGGGAAATGTGAGTAAAATGTAAGTCATTTATGACTCACTGCTTTCAGGAGGTGAATAATTGAGTACTTACACTGTGATTTGAGAATTATAAGTTAGACACAATCAGAAACTTAACAACTTTTCCTTACATAGTTTTTCTTTTAATTTGTTTTTAAATTTTTGTCAGGTATGTTTGTATTATTAACCCAAACTAAAAACTGATGCACAAACAGAAAGTGAGATCTTTTCTGAGTAAGAAAACTTTGCAGCATGAATCCAATGCCAAAGGTTACCCTAAGAGCACTACTCCATTTTTAATATTGTATATCTTATTTTAAGTTGTTAGAAAGAGTGAAGATGCAGTTGGCCTCTTTCCTGGAAGACCCTCAGTACCAAGACCAGCATTCTTTGCATACAGAGATAATAAGAACATTTGGCAGAGTTGGGCCTAATGCAGAACCCCGATTCCGAGATGAATGTAAGTCCCCTTTCTACCTGTTCCTGCATTGTTCTATCACAGCCAGGAGCTTGTCAGGGTGTCAAAGCCTTGCTGTTCTTTGTTTCTCATAGTCTAAAATCTCCCCTGGAACTGTTTCCTGTTGTGTTCTAAACACTAGCTATAAAACACTCAGAGTAGCTCTCCACTTGTAGTTACCTAAGAGGCTTTCTTAATCAAAAGTGTAAGGATATTTCTGTACTTCTAGCCACATTCTGAATTATCCCACTTGTTATGTCATCATCCTAATACACTGCTTTGTTTTAATCTAAATAATGATCTGCTAACTCATTTTCTCCAGTTTCTTTATTCTCTTCTTTACTGTGGCCCTCAACCTTTATAACAGTTTCTTGGGTGGCATCAAATCATTACTCCAAAAGCATATTTGCCATCACTGTGATGCTTTATCGTCTTATTAGTTTTAGCAGTTTGATGTGATTTCTAGAGGATCATAGGGTTGGACATTTAAGTCAATTTGGTTTCTATTATAAAATTGCATTTTCTAATAGTCTGTTTATTATATAGCCAAGCTGATATTATTTTTTCTTAACGGTTTTAAGATCAAAATGATTAGCAAGTTATTAAGTTATTTGGACTACCATGTCCAAAAGGTTTGTTGAGGGCATGGGCACTTACCAATATAATCATAAGAGTCTCAGCTCCTTGTGTGAGTATACTCATAATTAACCAACCAACAGAAAAAAAAAAAAGTGGCTCTTTTAGTTACAAGTGTGGTCAGTTTCCATGTTACAGTACCACACTTGTATGTGATCATGGTTAGAGCTCTGAAGGTAGATTGACATTATTGACACAGTAGTTTCTTTGATGGAGAGAAAATAACTCCTGGCTTCTGGATTAAGGAATATGCTAAGAAATAATGGGTCTTTGACTTATGTCATGTTGTTGAGTCTGTGATGCAAATGCATATCTTCTGGAAGAACTGTTTCCTAAGTACTCAGGCCATAAGCACAATTTTCATACTAATCACTAAGTAATGAAACCTCCTCACCCTACCCCATCCTGCCCCAAGGGGGGGGGGGGGGGAATGAAGCCATTTCTGCAAAAAGCTGGTTTTTAATGGGAGTTGATGCTTAATTTTTAAGCAATCTTGGACATCTGGGATGATTGCTGGGACTCGCTTATTGTTTCCTAAGCCATTGCTTTTATTTAGTAGCAATGGTGATATTTTCATAAGGAAACTTAGGCATAGGAACACATATATGCCATGTGTCTTAGTTCATTTGTTTATCAATTTTCCAAATGGGAGATTGGGAGGTGAGGTGAGATCACCTGTATGTAACAGTCCTCAGAACTAGACAGGAGCTCTAGTGTTATAGTCTTTTAATTACAAATCACTTACTTGAAAAAGCATACATTCTTACGTTATAAGAAAAAGCATAATTATACATTGTAAAGTATGAGGGTTGTGTATATGTAATTGGGATAAAATGTAACAATTTCTGTTTGTTTGTTTGTTTTTCTTTTTCAGTTGTTATACCACATTTACATAAATTAGCCTTAGTGAACAACTTACAAATTGTGGATTCGAAAAGACTGGACATTGCTACCCATCTTTTTGAAGCCTACAGTGCACTATCCTGTTGTTGTATCCTTGCTGTGTTGAGCTGTATTTGCTGATATTACCCACCATACAGTAAACTCAGCTATAAAAATTGAGTAGACTTTTTAGAAGTTTTGGTTCAACTTGACACATCTCTTTTTACTGTGGCTATCTCATAACTTTTAAAGGTAATTTTTAATCCTCTGTTTATGTTTTATAATTTGAAAACCCTGATAATTTTAAAACCCTTAGCTTTACTACACAATGAATAAGAAATGCAGAGCAGGGGCTAGAGAAAAGGCTTAGATGTTAAGAGCACTGGCTGTTCTTCCAAAACTTCTGAGTTCAATTCCCAGCAACCACATGTTGGCTCATAACCATCTATAATGAGATCTGGTGCCCTCTTCTGGTGTGTAGGCATACAGGCAGGCAGAACACTGTATAAATAATAAATAAATCTTTAGAAACACACACAGACACAAAGAAATGCAGGGCAGAATGAATCTAAGCTTTCATGTTCTGGTATTAGATTTCGCAATGAATGTTTAACTTATCCAATGGAATACTATGAATTTCTCTTAGAGAAACGTCACTCTCTAGAGAGGTCTAGGACCCAAGTAGTAGTCATCTTTAGTAACAGAACTAGGAGAAAAGCAGAGATCCTTGATCCTTGAGGCCCATATCAACCACTAGATTATAAATGATTAAACCAAGATGTAAAGACTGTAGTGGCAACTTCTGCTTTCCATAGCTAAAGCAAAACTGAACTGGAACAAAGATCTTTAACTGTCATGTTGAATGTTCTCTGTATACTGTGTTTAGTAAAATAAAACTAGGAAGGAAGTGAAGATAGGCCAAGTGAACTCTAGCCCCTGGCTCTCAATAAAAGACAGGAGAGTTCGGAGAAAAGGAACTAACTTAGAGATTGGGAAGGGTGGAAGGCTGAATTCTCAATAGAACCTGGAAAGCACATGGTAGACAGATAAAGAATTCTCATCGTGGCAGAGAGAGAGAGATTAAGCTTCCTAGTGATTTGTAGAGAAAAGCAGGTGCCAGGAAGAGTTTCAGAATACTGTAATTCTGTGTTGTATGGCAGGTCACAGTCCTCAGCAGAGGGAACAGTAATTTCAGATAAGATAAACGTGTTCTAGAGTGCCACAGACAATCAGTAGTGCTGGATTTTTTTTAAAACTGTAATGTAACCATGAAGGGTTGCTTTTGTTCAAAATAATTATTAACTTAATAGTTATTAACTTATTAACTTAATAATAAGTAAGTTGGAAAAGCTGTTTCTTGGGCAACTCTCCCTGTGGAAGTATTAAAACTCAAAAAGTAGGGTGCACTATCAATTTCATTTATTTTGAGGATTGATAACAAATGATCAATTTATGTGGATGGCATTAGCCATGCCTTTTCAAGCATAGATTATACAGTAAGCATGAATCTAACATTTTAGCTTGAAAACTTAAGTGTCCATGTCCTTTATAAGTGTTGTTCCACTAAAAGCAGAAGTCACTGTCACTCCTGATTCATCTTGTTGGATTTCAACTTAGAAAAGATACAGGAAGCAGATGAGGAACTACTCTTCTGAGTTGGCAAGAAGGAATCTTCTTATGAAGAAGTGACAGGACCCTGACAAGGGAGCTATGATGGCCTGAGAATTAGTAGCTTAACTATGAAAGTTTTGTTAGAAGTTAAGCAAAAATTCATGTGTAATATAACTAGCTAATAGAGAGTTTATAAAGGAAGGTGCCTCAAGGAAACTTTATTACAGAGCTTTCTAAAATGTAAGAATGTGTCTTATGAAATTCCAGATGTCCTCTTGGTCAGGGGTATTTGACCATTTACCACTAAGGTAGGGCTAGTTTTAATATCAGACAGGACTGAACATATTTCCAGTCCTTGGAAGAGTATTTGATTTTATGAGGAAAAGATAGGCCAAACAGTGAGTAGAAAAAGTAACTAACATCCCTATTTTCTCTAAGTATGGCCGCCTTAAGCCTCCAGGCCCATGTTTCTTATATCCCCCTCTACTAATCCAAAGGTCACCCACAGTTACATCTTGAGGTACTTTCCCAGTATCTAGAAAAGTCTGTATAATAATTAGGCAGCAGCCCTCTATATCACGTATATAATTAAATTGTGTGTGTGTGTGTGTGTGTGTGTGTGTGTGTGTGTGTGTGTGTGTGTGTGTGTGTGTG
>NW_026585504.1:48022088-48048965 GCF_907164565.1 Psammomys obesus | reverse complement strand
GTGTGTGTGTGTGTGTGTGTGTGTGTGTGTGTGTGTGTGTGTGTGTGACACAGCACACTACCATGTGGAGGTCAGGTCAGAGGACAACTTTCCAGAATTGGTTCTCTCCCACCTTCGTGTCCTGTCAGAGATGGAACTCAGATCACCTCATGCTGACTGCTTTTACTTAGTGAGCCATCTCACAGGTCCCATATATATTTTTAATACCTATTGAATGTATAAGTTATGCATTCATTTTAGGAGCTTTGTTAATGAGCATTGTAACCATTTTCAAGGAAGTGGTAATATGTTACATTTCTTTTTTCTTAATAAAGTTCGTTGTAATTTTAAAAATTAAGTCAGTTTCATAAAGGAACTCATTTTCTTTTTTCACTTGAATATGGTATAGTCTTACACAGAGCTGCTTTCCTATTGGTTTGAATGTGGAAATAATCAACTAAAACTCAAAGATGGCCAGGACCTAAACTGAATGCATAGCAAAAGCCCTGTTGTCTGATTCATTCTGGACCAACAGAAAGTCATTTTAGCAGGTGTCAAAACAAAAAACCCATGTGACTGGAGAGAGAGAGCTGGTTTAGACCACTGACTCCTCTTGCAGACGATCTGTGTTCAAGTCCCAGTACCCACACAGTGGCTCACAAGCATTTGTGACTCAAGTTCTAGGGGATCTGATTTCCCTTTTTGGCTTCTGTAGATACCAGCCACACAACTGGTACACAGATACATGCAGGCAAAAAAAAAAAAAAAAATCCATACACAAAGAAAGAAACTAGGAAAAGTGTGTACGCCATGTCAGGTTATTTTAACCTAAAGTTTAGAAGTGTGATGTCATTGGCTGTGCTGTCACTTACATAAGGATCTGCTGGTTTTAGGTGAGCATCTTCCTCAGATAAACCACATCCTTAATGCATGGTGGGTCTTTAAAGTGAATCCAAAAACATTTCTATTCATGAATAAAGATCTTTTTTCTAAATTTTTCCATACTCCCAATCTTTTGCAATTGTATTATACATAACAATTAAATAGTAATGTTATAAGCAACTTACCTTTGTCAGTATTTTACCTAGCTTTTAACTTAGCAATCATGAAAATATTTTGGTATGTGCAAGTGCATGTCCTCATGTGAAAGCCGGAGGTCAACTCAGGTACTGTTCCTCAGGAACTGTCCAGCCTATTTTTGAAGACAGTCCCTCTCACAGGTTTCCTCCTGGCTCTGCGTCCCTGGTGCTAGGATTGCAGACACACCATTGTACCACATTTTAGGTGCAAGCTCAGGTCCCTATGCTTGTGCAGAAGCACTTTACCAAGTGAGCCTTTTCCTACCCCACTAGAAATGTTTTCTTACCTTTCATATTTAGAATTTACTTAATTTAATGTTAGATTACATAATTGAGTGTTCATAGTCATTTTAGTTATATAGTATTTAATTAAGTTATAGAATGATAGCGTGACAGATAACTCCAATATAAATGGATGTTTAAGAATATACCTAGATAAGTGTTGGTATCAATTTTCCCCACAAAGATGCCCTCTCTGAAGGAAGCCTGACTCCTGTATGTTCGCTGTGCCTATCTAAAAGCCTTCTTTCTATGTGATCTCTTCTCCGTTGTCTCAGTTTGGGTTTTTTTTTTTTTTTTCTTTAACCACCTTTCCTCAGTCATTTCAGAGGATTTAATGGTAAATCATTTTTTACCTGGCCTCAGATGTTTACGAACTGACATGGAACATCTGTCTCCAGAACATGAGGTAAGTGCCTGTGACGAGCAGTGCCAGATCCATGGGATTTAGCATCTCTGTATACACACTGTTTCTCTCTAGGTGAGGCTAGATCTTGACAGCCATACTTAACACTATTTAAGTCTATCTCACAGTTATTTTGTGAGTGTGCTTACTAGTTGTAATACTTGAGCAGGTTCTTCATCATCTTTGAGCCTCTGTAATTCTCTAAAAGTAGGGGATACAAGGAGAGTTTAACATGGAAATGTCTGTGGAATATTTACTTCAGTTCTGTTCACCCCTTTCCCTGACTATCACTTATTTCTGTCTTCCAGCCCTATTTCTCCCCAGCATTCTGTGCCTACTCTTGACTTGCATGTTGGCATATAGGTCTACTTGCATGTCAGAGCCTTGGCCCAGCCTCTTCACAGGTTCCCTAACAGCTCATCCTCTTCAGGTGTTTAGAGTGTCTTAGATGGTGCTTTATAGTATTTGATAATGTTAATTATACTTCACTAAAATTACTTTTCTAATCAGGTTATTTTAAGTTCCATGATAAAAGAATGTGAACAAAAAGTAGAGAACAAGACTGTCCAAGAGCCTCAAGGGTAAGACGTTTATTCTTTTTTAAGGCTTTTTTATTAACCTCATTTTCTCTGTCTCATGCTGTACATGGGTACAATGTGTTACTTTTTGTTATTTTTGTAACCACTTATTTGGAAGACAAAATTATTCAAGCCAGATGTGGTGGTATCGCTTTTAATCCCAACACTCAGAAGGCAGAAACAAGCAGATCTCTGAGTCCAAGGCCACCCTGGTATGCATAATGAGTTTCAGGACAGCCAGTGTTACATAGTAAGACCCTATCCTAAAACCACAATTCAAGTCAGCTTTTTTTTTTTTCAAGGGTTGAACCAAATTGTGAGAACCAAAAATGAGAAATGGTGATTTTTAAGATTCAGATCTCTACCCCGTACTTTGTACTTTCCTTCTCAATATTCTAATGCAGCCTTGCGGTAGGTGGGGGGGGGGGGGGTGCATGTGTGTGTGTTTAGTGAGAGGCACTAAACACATGTGTGCAATGGCACACATGTGACAATCTGAAGACAACTTGCAGGAGTTACACAAGTGAGTATGCTTTCTACCATTTGGGTCCTGAGGATTAAGCTTGACTTGTCAGGCTTGAGGGCAGGTGTCTTTCTTGCTGAGTCATCTCTCCAGTCCCCAGCCTAGGAATCTTTACGATCAAAGGCTTCCAGAGATGTTTCTGGACTTGTGCAACTAGATTGAGCCTTACCAGTCAAATAAATAGTACCTATAAATTTGTGACAGGAGTTGGGGGTGTTCTAGCCAAGTGAAATGGAATTCAAAGATTCAATGAATTTTTGATTCAAGTTAGAATGGAATGCAGGTGTTTAAGAATAATTTTGAACATAATTAAGGTTTTAAGCAACTAATCATAAATAAAATTCAAATGCATTTCCTTTAAGGCTAACTACTAGAAATGTTTCATCCAGTCAGTCTTGAGTATTTACATATACAAATAGGCACACACACACACTGCTCATGCTCCTCCCTGAAGCCAGTACAAATGCAAGTCTCTTACCTCTGTAAAGTATTGGGAAGTTTTTGTAACCTCCTATGATGAAAAGAGAGCTTTCCCACCCATTCCCATTCCTCTGCTTTATCTGTGGCTCTTACCGGTGTGCACCACCATGTCCATGTAAAACATTAATTCTAAATTACACAAGTTGAGCACTTACAGCTTGCTACACATTGCCTTTGATTTGTTTACACATGCTTCCTTATTTAATACTCAGGACACTTTACAGTAGAAACTGCAAGCTGTGTGCTATAGACAAGGAAACTGACTCTAAAGTAAGATCTAAAGCATCTTGATCAAAACCACAAGGCAGTAAGCTGGGTTTCCTGTCTTTTGCAGGACATTTGTTGGGGCACTGAAAAAATGTAACTGCTCAGGGTACTCTTCCTGTTAAGCAATGTGATAAATAAGCAATCGTCAGTAGTCATTCAGATTGTGTTGACTCCCTGTACACTTGACTGCTGAAAAATTAAAAGAAGAAATTAATTTGATATCTGTTATTTGAAACTAATGTAAATAGTTGCTCAGAACACACATCCCCAAAAAGGAATAGGATTGTTATCATCACAGTGCAAACTTCACTGTGATTCAATTTATTCATTTGGAAAATAGCTAATATGTATGTTACAGACATGCTTTAAGAATTGAATGTACGGTTTTGGCTTCTTTGTCAAAAATCAAGTATCCATAGGTATGTGGGTTTATTTCTGGGCCTTCTATCCCATTCCATTGATCCACCATTGATCTGTTTCTATGCCAGTACCATGCAGTTTTTATTACTGTGGAGCTGTAGTACAGTTTGATATCAGGGATGGAGAGACCTCCAGATTTGTACAGAATTGTTTTAGCAATTCTGGGGGTTTTGTTTTGTTTTGTTTTTCTATATGAAATTGAGAATTGTTTCAAGTTCTATGAAGAATTGTGTTGGTATTTGGTGGGAATTGCATTGAATCTGTAGATTGCTTTTGGCAGGATGGCCATTTTCACTATGTTAATCCTACTGATCCATGAGCATGGGAGATCTTTCCATCTTCTGAGATCTTCAATTTCTTTCTTCAGAGACTTGAAGTTTTTTCAATTTACTTGCTTGGTTAGAGTCACACCAAGGTACTTTATGTTATTGGTGGCTATGTAGCCCATGGCAGCTCAGTATCCAACTGGGTTCCCTAGTAATGGGAACAGGGGCTGTCTCTGACTTGAACTCAGTGGTCTGCTCTTTGATCACCTCCTGCTGAAGGAGGAGCAGCCTTACCAGGCCACAGAGGAAGACAATGCAGCCAGTCCTGATGAGACCTGATAAGGCTAGGGTCAGAGGAAAGGGAAGGAAGATCTCTCCTATCAGTGGACTTGGGGAGGGGCATGGGAGGAGATGAGGAAGGGAGGGTGGCTTTAGGAGGGGATAAGGGCGGGGGCTACAGCTGGGATTTAAAGTGAATAAACTGTAATTAATAAAAAAAATAGATAAATTTTTTAAAAGTTAAAAAAAAAAAGAATTGAATGTAGTGATAGTCACTAAACATGCCTTCTTTGCTAGCATGATAGCGACCTGAGTTCAGTCTGCAGAACCCTGGGTTTTGGGGGTTTGGGGTTTTGTTGTTTGTTTGTTTGTTTGTTTGTTTGTTTTTGTTTGTTTGTTTTTGGTTGGTTGGTTTGGTTTGGTTTTTGTTTTGTTTTAGACATGGTAGTACTTTCTTATAATTCTAGCTCCAAAGAGGCAGAGAGAGGGGGATACCTTAGGCTTTACGTCCAGCCAGCCTTACCAAATTACTAAGGCCTAGGCCAGTGAGAGATCTGTCTGGGTAGGAAAAGGGGATGGTTTCTGAGGAAGAAAATGTACAAGGAAAAGAATAACCATTACACTACTGACATTTGTAGAAATGTACCTCACACTATAGTAAGCAGTTTACACTTGTGTAATCCCAACAGTTTTCTAAAGCATGGCCGCATTATATATAGATAGGCAACTTCCTCACAGCTAGAAAGAAAGAAGAGTCTAGATTCGATCCTCATCACAAATCTTCCTTTTCTTTGTGCGATGATATGTCACTAACAAATTAAAACTGGAGAGCCCCCAAGACGGCTCAGGAGTTTAAGGCATCTAACATTATGCCCGATGACCCACGTGGTGGAAGGAGAGAACCACAAGTTGTCCTTTGACCTCCACACATGTGCTGTGTCTTAAATTTTAGTTGTTTTATGTTCATTTTAAATTTTCTTTTCTAGCTCAATGTCAATTGCTGCAAGTTTAGTGAGTGAAGACACAAAGACCAAGTTTTTGAACAAAATGGGCCAGTTGACAACATCAGGTGCCATGCTGGCCAATGTGTTTCAGAGAAAGAAGTAGAAGTGAGAAGGAAGCCTGATGAACACTAAGATGGCCCTCAAGCAGACTGGTTCCTTGTACTTGAAGCGCTTACCTTTTTATTTCCTGAGTTTATGTTCTTGTGTTATAATTTCACCCTAACCTCCAAAGATATTTGCACTGCTTTCCATTATTGCTGTGTATCTGTTAGTTTGGGAATTATAACTGTGGTAATAGAAACTTGATTTAATGATCTGTACCAAGTCCCTATTCTATGTTCTTATTTTTGAGAATAACTTTTATATATAATATATATATATATATACATATGTATAGTGAAGAGGGGTTTTTTGGTTTTGTTTTGTTTTTTTTAATTTTTATTTTTGGATGGGATATTCACAAATCTGTATTATATTCTAAGCTATTACAATGGTACTTAAAATAATGTAAATTTGAAGTCATTGTTATAAAGTAATAAAAGTGGAGATTACTTAAGTATTTAAATTATGAAAGATAATGCAGACTTTTTATTATTTCTTAACTGACTAGAAAGAGCCACCAGCATTACTCTGTGCCTTTTGGACTTCAGTTTGTGTGTTCGGTAGGAAATATATGCATTCTATTCACACAGTATTTGAGGCTGCTGCAGTGAATTTGAATGGCAGACCCTACAGTAAGTAGATAATGATGAGACTTACTACATTTCACATTTTCTTGAAAATCCTTTAAGTGCTGTTTAGCCTCCTCCTAAACTTAGACGCATATGATGGAATTACCTGAGGAAAATCAGCACTTGAGAATGGCAAGGAGTAGCCAGGATGAATTTCACAACATTTGTACTAGATTTAAATGTTCAAAAATAAATGTACTGAGAAAAGCTAATAATTGTTTGTCCCCAAGTTGAAATACACAAGAAAATATAATTTAATTCTGAAATTTAACACCTACTTTCTGTAACACATTTTAGGATGTTTTCTGATTATTTAAATTTTTCAGTTTACCTTTTTATCCTGTCTGAGAAGTACTAAAACTTGAGGACATTTGGGGGTTCCTTTTTTCCTTCTAAACTGAAAGTGCTGTTGGTTAAGTTTTTGGTTCATCACCACCTGGTCCCTTAAACTCAGCAGCTATTGCCCATTGGTGTGTTTTTCATAGTCTTATATTGATAGACACTCCCAGCGGAACTGGACAGTGTCTGTACAGTAACACAGAGAGGTAGGAAGAGAACTGCATTTAGGAAAGAGGTGACTGCTTTAAGGGGTTAATGTGAGGCCTTACACAGTTGGTGCATTTAGATGATTCTTGTTTGTTGTATGAATTGGCTTTAATTCACTTGGATTTCATTCACTTCCTTTCCCACACAGTCAAAGCTTATAAAAATAATTTGTATTAGGCAAAGTCATCTATTGCTTTTACATATAGTGAAATTATTGAGTAGTTTTTCTGAACTGTTGGATTCTAGGCATTCCTGAGAAATTGAAAGTGGCTACCTTTCATGTCAAAATGTTGATCTGTTATAAATAAAATGTTTTGCATACTTGTTTTGATTATGTATTTTTGTCTTCATTTTGAAACATTGTATCTATACAAAAATAAGAAATCATTTATTCATGAAAATACACTATTATTTTAGAAATCTAATCTCTGTACATTCCCTATTCTAGTTTACTTTTACTAAAAAGGATTGTGGTGTTATAAAACTAATGCTTTTCAGACATAATTCTAAAGAAAATGCTTATACTCTGCTTCAAGTATGGAATACATGTCTGTTGGTTACCAGATGACTAGACACAGAGCCCTCAAGTGTCTAGAGATTGTTTCAGGAATCAGTACAGATGACAAAAATCTGCAGATGCCTGTGTGCCTATATGACATAGTATATATAGCCTAATGTTATCCTTCCATATCTTTAAGTCATCTTTATGTTGTTTGGGGGAAAGAAATATTTCTCTTTTAATATTTTATTAGTTATTTGAAAATTTCATACAATGTGTTTTGATCATATGTATCCCCAAAGTCCTCTTAGATCCATTCTCCTTTCCCCATTCTCCAACTTCGTGGGGGGTTTTGTTTGGTTGGTTGGTGGTGGTAGTGATACATTTTTGTTTATTTGGGTGGTTTGGTTTGGTTTCAATAAAACTATCAAGTCCAGTTTGTGCTGCCATACAATTTTGTATGTGCAGCCTTCCACTGGAGTGTGGTCGACTTACCAGGGACTATACTTTTAAAGATAATAATTATTTAAGGGTTACTACAAGTACAGAAAATGTAGCTGCTTGCTTGAAGTAGACAGCTTTTATGAAAAAATTTCAGCCTGTAGTTATAAAATTCATGAGTAGAGAGAGTGGACTAATGTATTAATTTTTTATTAATGGATCCATATATGTAAATGATATGGTTTTTTAGAGGGAAAGATCTGGCAAGCCATGAAGTATATCTCAAGTAAGATTCTTTTAACTGTTTTATCTATCATTAAGACTTAACATGATTGGGGGGAAGAAAAGTATGAACTCTTTACAAGTGATATTCATTGATTTTAATTTCTTTCAAAACACAGGAAACAGTTGAATAGTAGGAGTATCTATCTCTTTATAGAAGTTCTTGACCTAAGTAAGATTTTCAGTTGCGTCTATCACATATTTGTTGCAGTAATAACAAGTCTAACACAGTCTCTGCATGCCTAAAGAGCCCACCTACCCTCACTGAGCCTGTGTTGGTCAAGGAAGAACAGGTGGACAGGAGGGCTTAGGAAGAACTGTTATGAGAATGGTTGCTTTCTTTGGCTTCTTTAAGTTGACATTTTGCCTGAAACTAGCAAAAATAGACTTTGGCTGTTGGTGTAGTGCTATATGTATTCAGATGCTAAATTCTAAGCCCCAAGATTTGGTTGCAGTCCAGATAAGTGCATTCTCATGTATGCTGAACAATATTGTGTCAACTTTGTTCCCTAATTATCTTTGATTGGTTAATAAAGACTGGACAGCCTGTAACTGGGTAGAAGAGAGGTAAATGGGGCTTCGGTTCCCAGGCTTGGGGTCTTAGGTAGGGAACATGAAGAAAAAAATAAAAAGGAAGAAGATGGGAGACAGAGGGTGTGGCCCAATGGAGCACATCCAGTCCAGATAGGACAAATATTGGCAAGTAACTTGGGGAGTGTGTCTGGGAAGTAACAAACTAGCTTAGAAAATCAGTGCAAATCATATCTGCCCAGTTATTGTGCTAAAGCTTTAAATAAATCAATAGGTCTCTGTCTCAATTTTTTGGGAGCTAGCCAGGTTAGAAATGTCTTCTAGAATTAATAAATCTTCAACAATATTTGGCTATCTGAAACAGGAAAAGAGTAGAACCCTAAGTGTGAGGGCTATAAGGTGACATAAAGAGCTGGGAGGACATGAAGACCAGCATGGTAGAGTTGGGGTACCCAGAAGGGTTTGTAGGAATGGCTGAATGAATGATGGGTAAGACCAGTACTGAAGAAGCAAGGAGCTTGAATTCAATTGTAACTCTGTTTTATTTGTCAAACCTATGATGTCTGAGAGTTGTTGGTAAAAGCAGAAGGGGATAATGAGACAGGAGGGAAAGCCAGGACTATGGCATCACATAAGCAAAGAAAGGGCTCAGCTGCATCCATGATGACTGAAGCTTGGGGAGAGTCACTGATGATATCAGTAGTTTACAGGAACTGCTAGGAATAAAAGTGTGTTATGCATGTAGAAGGAGAGTCATTGCTAAGCTAACAGTCTTTCAAGAAATCTTGGCCTATACAGGAGCCAGAGTATTGGGACTGTGGGCCCCCAAGGCTGATGAGAGTATAGCAGCAACCAGGGTCAGTAACTATGAAGATGAAACCCTTGAAAAAGCAGTGAGATCCAGCACACAGATGGAGGCACTGAAGTATTGTGATAGTGGAGAATGCTAAGAGGGCAGACACTTGCAGGTGAGTGGTGGGAAGATTAGGGGGTTTCCACATAATCCCTTCTATTTTGTCAGTGAAATGTGAAGCAAACAATTAGCTTGTCTGGCCTATAAGAAATACTGGGAGTTTAAGAAGTAATTTTAAAATAGTCAGCTTCAAGAATTGTGGAAGAACTGTAGGCCTGCCAACTAGTTTTCTGAGCCCACTTGAAAATAAGAATTGTAAATTTTAAATAGAAGCTCCTTTGCACAATTGTTTACCCTCCCCCACACACACACACACCCTTGGCAAAATCAACTGTTCCCAAGAGATTCAGAAGTAAGGCATAACCAGAGCTGGTTTTCCATGTGCAGAATAAAATATCAAAAGTACTGTAGAAGCCAGGCATGGTGGCACACCTGTAATCCCAGCACTCGGGGAGGCAGAGGCAGGCAGACCTCTGAATTTGAGGACAGCCTGGTCTACAAAGTGAGTCCAGGACAGCCAAGGCTACACAGAGAAACCCTATCTCGAATCCCCACCCCCCCCCCCCCAAAAAAAAAAAAAAAAAAAAAAAAAAAAACAAAGTACTGTAGAGAAATGTATAAAGGGATGGCCATAGAATCTAAACTGGATAAAAACAATGAGATACTGAAATGAATATAGGAGGAGGAGACATCTGAGCTCTTAATAAAAAAGTGTAATGAGAATATTCAGGTGAGTGAAGTGGAAACAGAAATAGAAAATAAATAGCATAGTCACTCTGCCTCCAAGTTCTAAGGCTTGTGAAAACAATTCAAACAAAGCAAGGTCTACTACCTTCCCTGGGTCTATAACCGTCCCTAGGTTAGCTATACTAGAATGGGATGTAGGAGAGAACCTTCTAAAAGGAGGTTATGCGTAAAGGTGAGTTCTCTGAAGACAGGATGGCTTTCCATGGGCCAGGCAGGTGGCAGGGAAAGACCAGAAATGGTGTTCAGTGGCCTCAGACACGAGCTCAGGTTAATGTGTACATACATCTGAAGAGGAGATAAACAAGGTTGTGAGCCTGCCTCTAATCATCCTGGAGATCTAAGATCCTTGTTTGTTTCGATCTGGGTTTTTTCTTTGTAAATGACTAAGTTGTCTACCCTGAAAATTCAGGTCTTCTCTTTCATATTTGTGTTCTGAAAGTAATGTTGCAGCACCAATAGGCTGGTTTGAGGGGTTTTGTTGTTTGGTTTGTGTTTCTTGAATGTTGTTGCTAGGAGTTCTGTCCAGTTAGTAAGCTTTATAGGAAGTCAGTACATGGAACCGGAGACGCAGAGGCTAATAACTTTTCCCAGGGGACCCAGATTCAATTCCCAGCACCTTCATGGAGGTTCACAAATATCTATTAACTCCAATTCCAGAGGGCCTGACACCCTCCTCTGGCCTTAGCAGACTTTTCACACACATAGTACATGACTTAAACAAAGAAATAAAAAGGAAAGGACTTGACTGCTGCTAGGTATAGTGGAGGAGAAAGTTTATTATAGATATATATGAGAGCATAACCAGAGGCAGACACATCTGAGAGAGTCTAGAGTGGACATGACCAGGCTGAGATGGGCCATTTGGGGTTAAGGGTGTGGAAGAAGAGGAAAGAAAGAGGAACCAGGTGCAGCAGCCAGGAGGGCAAAGGTACAAAAAGGGTGGATAATCAAAATGGTTGGATTATATAGGGAACTGAAGCCCAGCCTCTTGGCCTGAAGGGTTCAGGGTAGGGGACAAGGTACACCATCCCTACCCTGTAACAGGTAGGGACTGAGGGATGCTGAGAGAACCTGGAAGCCAAGTTGGCTTTGGTATGTTAAGAATGCACCTCAGCCACCAATCCTGGCTTTGCAAACTTAACAGTGTATGGACAAGCATGCAAGCAAAACAATACCCACACACACAAAATAAAAACAAATCTCTTAAAAGGAGGAAAAGTAGCAGCCTCTCACAGAACCTGTTTTTCATAATTTTACTTCTCTCAATGTTGCGTTTTCTGAAATATTTCTGAAGGTTATCTTTTGCCTTTTTATTCTTTTAGCAATTACGTTTGCTCCAGAAGCTCTTTTGTGTTCTCTGATCTTTTTTCCTAATGTTCTTGTTCTAGGACTGCAAAAAAAAAATTCATTACTCTCCTTGAGGATTTTAATAGAATTGTTTTCAATTTTCTCCTTTAGTACCTGTTTTCTTCAGTATTATTTTCTATTTGTTTGCCATCTTCTATTTCAAACTATCTCTTTATATTCAAAAGCAAAAAAAGCTAATTGGGATTTTCTGTATTTGTTGTTGGGAGAAAATTCTTCACAGATCTCAAGTTTTTGGAGCTCATACAGACAGAGACAACTACCTTGTTTCTAGTCTACTTCATGGATGCTTCTAAAACAGGCACAGTCTTAGAAGATTTAGTATTGTTCTCTGGAAGGAAGAGAGGATTCATTTTCTGCCCAGTGTAACAAAGTCTCCTCTGGGACAAAGGCCAGGCAGGCTCTACCTGTAGTTACAGACCTGACTTCCCTATGCTCAAGTTCCTACTATGAAGGCACATGCCCTGCTTTGCCTTACCCCCTGAGACTTTTCACTCAGGGAACTGGCTATCACTACTGTAATAAGTAACACATCGTATCCTCTCCATGGCATCCAGAAAACCCTCCAACTTGCCAGCATTTGAATAAAATAATCCCTGAGATCCTCAGCAGTCTCCAGTAGTGACATGGCTTATCACCCAGCAAGTTCCACCGACACTGAAGCCTAAGGGAAATTGCTCATGAAATGCGAACTTTGAGTCATTTCAATCTACCTGTGAACGCCAAAGCTTCCCAAATGGATTAATGTGATATACTCCTTACTCTACTTACTGTCTACTAAGAAACAAAACCATATCATTCATGCCTTCATCTGAGTTCAGATCTTGTAGTGAAGATCAATCAGTAAGGAGTTATTGTTTATACCAAAAACAGTGAACAAAATATTAGGAAAGGCAAAGATCTTAAACCAACTTACAGAGGAGCCCAATATCAGAATTGCTACATAGAACAGTGGTTTTCAACCTTCCTAATGCTGTGGCCCTTTAACACAGTTCATCATGTTGTGATGACCCCCAATTATAAAAGTTTTCATTGCTACTTCATAACTGTCATTTTTGCTACTATTACAAATTGTAATGTAATCATAATGTAAATATCTGTGCTATTAGCAACCCACTAAGGGTCAAGACCTGTAGGTTGAGAAAGAAATACTTCTGATCCATTATAGCAAATTATATAATGTTAGAGAGAGTACACACAAGCAGGAAGGCCAAAGAAGAATATGCAGGTTGAAGTGCAACTTAAAAGACACTGTGAAGCAAAGGAGTAGAAATGAGGATCATAGAGAAGAAAGAGAAGAGAAAAGAGAGCAAACTATTTCACAAGTGCAATGAACAAGTCAGATACAAGAAAGTTCCCATATGTTAAACCAGCTAAAATCCTAACACAAAGTCAGCAAGAAGTCTAGCAGTGACTTAGCACACAGCAAAGGAAGGATTTCTTTAGAAAGGTTAAAGTGGAGGCAAGGACTGGTGCACTGCGCAATGGTGAACCACTTGTACAGCGTGTGCAAGGACCAAGGCTTGATCTCCACATGGAGAAATTAAAAAAAAAATGAAGAGAATTAAGAAAAATGTAAACCAAAACAAACCACAAAATCTTCTAAATAAAACCAAACTATAGAAGTGAAACGCTTGTGAAGTAACTTAAGCAAAAGGAAGATGAACCTAAAGGGGATGAACTTGACAGTCCTACACGACTTAAAATATCCCTGCCCAAAAGAAATTACACATGAAGTTGGGGTGAAATGTGACAGGAGTCACTGCATTAAAGATTCCGGGCTATCCCAGAAGTGATAAGGTCAGTGGCCAGGACTAGGGAGGCAGGTGGAGCTCTGAGTTCAAGGCCAACCTTCTCTACACTGTGAGTTCCAGGCCAACCAGGGCCACATAGTGAGTGCCTGTCTCAAACTGAAACTTAAGAACACTACTATGCATTAGACCTAATGAAGTAACGGTCCTACTGCAATGGCTGCAGCAGGTAACCAGAAAAAAGAACATGGAGCTTATAAAGGGGAAAGTTGAATGATGATAAAATGGTCAACTTGACTTGCATGTAACAGCTTCAAAATACGGTAAAGCAAAAAATGACTGAAGCAGGAGGACATATCACTCTATTTTAGGGCTTAATGATTTTAACCCACTTCTCTCAGAAACTGGTGGAAAACTGTTTAATGGTCAATAATGACCTAAAACTTGAAGAAAGCAGTTTACCATCTTATAAAGTTTTCTGTCCCCAGCAATGTAAAAACAATGCTGTCCATTGTGCATGGAACATTCACCAAAGCTGATTATTGCTGGGCTACAAAGTAAACTCTCCCAAAGTTTCAAAGATGTCAAATCCCACAGAATATTTTTCTGACCACAGAGGAATTAAGTAAATAAGAAATAAAAGGTTAAGGAAGAAAGAACAGTGACCAGGCAGGGTAATCCCAGCACTGGGGAAACAGAGGCAGGCAGATCTCTGAGTTTGAAGCCAGCTTGGTCTACAGAGTGAGTTCCAGAACAGTCAAGGCTGCACAGAGAAACCCTGTCTCAAAACCCAAAGGGGCGGGGGGGGGGGAATAAAAAACAATGGGAACCAAAAAATACTTTTATTAAATAATAAAAAAATTCAAATACATCAAAGCTTAGAGATAACACCATAGTAAAATAACATATACATGTAGTTTTAAATGCATAGGTTAGAAAGTATGAAAGGCTCAAAATCACCTGGTAGTTCAAGACATTCAAGAAAGAGATACAGTTAACAGACAAGAAAACCAAAGCATGCAGTAGAATTTAACAAAGCTGGAAATTTGTAATTTATCAGAACTAACAAAAGTGATTAAACCCCAGCAAGGCATTAAAAAAGGGAAAACATAAATTTTGAATAGTAGAAATTTTTCTGTAAACCTTAAAATATGCAAACTATTATGAGTGACCTCCTGGTGATACATTTGAAGGAGGAATAGACATGTTTCAGTGTTTTGAAAAACTCTTACTGAAACCAGCACAAGGAAAAAAATAAAAGAATCTAAGAATCTATTTAACACTGGACTCTTATTTTAAAACCACAAAAAAAACCCCACCACCACTGTCCAGAAGGCTTTATTAGTGAGTACCACTAGTGTTAGAGTCCGTGAATCACCAGAAGAAAGACCCCAGACTCAGATGGTATGCAAAAACAAAGAGCGTTTATTCTGCAGAGAATTCCAGCATGCTGGGGTCACCACCTTCACAAAATGGCAGAGACCATAAGGGGAGCACGAAGGCTCCTTTTAAAGCCAGAAAGGGGAATTTCTTTTTTATTTATTTATTTTTATTAATTACAGTTCATTCACTTTGTAGCCCAGCTTTTGCCCCCTCCCTCATCTCCTCCCATGACCTCCCTCCCCCAGGTCCACTGATAGGGGAGGTCCTCCTCCCCTTCCCTCTAACCCTAGCCTATTAAGTCTCATTAGGATTGGCAGCATTGTCTTCCTCTGTGGCCTCGTAAGGCTGCTCCCCACTCAGGCGGAGGTGATCAAAGAGCAGGCCAATCAGAGTATATCAGAGGCAGTCCCTCTTCCCATTACTATGTAACCCATTTGGACACTAAACTGTCATGTGCTACATCTGTGTAGGGGTTCTAGGTTATCGCCATGCATGGTCCTTGGTTTTAACATCAGTCTCAAAAAAGACCCATGTGGCTAGATTTTTTGGTTCTGTTGCTCTTCTTGTGGAGCTCCTGTCCCCTCTAGGTATTTCTTTCTTCCCCTTCTTTCATCCCTGCACTCTGCCCAAAGTTTGACTTTGAGTCTTAGCATCTGCTTTGATAACCTGCTGGGTAGAGTTTTTCAGAGGACATCTGTGGTAGGCTCCTGTCCCGTTCCCTGTTTTCTCCTTCTTCATATGTCCATCCCATTTGTCTTTTTGAGTGAGGATTGATCATCTTACCCAGGGTCCTCCTTCTTGCTTAGCTTCTTTAGGTGTACAGATTTTAGTAAGTTTATCCTATATTATATGTCTAATATCCACTTAAGTGAGTATATACCGTGTGTGTCTTTCTGTTTCTGGGATACCTCACTCAGGATACTATTTTCTAGTTTCCACCATTTGGATGCAAATTTCATGATTTCCTTGTTTTTAATTGCTGAGTAGTATTGCATTTGGTAATGTACCACAATTTCTGTATCCATTCCTCAATTGAGGGACATCTGGGTTGTTTCCAGATTCTGGCTATTATAAATAGAGCTGCTACGAACATGGTTGAGTAAATGTCCTTGTTGTATACTTGAGTATCTTTTGGATATGGGTATAGCTGGATCTTGAGGTAGCACTATTCCCAATTTTCAGAGAAAATGCCAGTTTGATTTCCAAAGGGGTTATACAAGTTTACATTCCCACCAGCAATGGAGGAGGGTTCCCAGAAAGGGGAATTTCTACTGTGGCTACATGACTCCGATTGGGACTGACTGGTGCCCATGAGGATTTGTGACTCCCATTGGACTGGCTGTTGCCCGTGGAATTAAGGACTGGATATTTGAGGTGGGGGGGAAGCATCATTCTTAAAATCCCTTTCAGGTATCATTTATTTCACAGTCCTAAATCAAGAAAATCCAGGCCCAGTACCTAACAAGAGCCAAGTGGAAAAAGGGTCGATATCATTCATGTGAGTCCTAGGTGTTTATCTCTTAAGCTAAGCAGAAGCAACCCATCAAGCAACAGGTTGTCCCCTAGCATGTGGTAAGGTAAATCAATTTTGCTATGTTGAGTCCATTCAAGAATCTGAATGTCAATTTCACTTTGAAAATCACATTAACAGAATACAGATGATTTCAACGGAGGCTGCAAAAATACTTAGTAAAATTTTTTTAAATCTATGGGAAAAACCCTCAGCAAACAGTAAAGACTTTTTCTTATTGCAATCGGGGTTGTCTCTGTAATAATATATTTTAAAATGCCTCACACATAACAGGTCTGGTATGAAGAGATTTATTTTACAGGGGTGGGAAGAGAGAGAGAGAGACAATGGGAGAGCATAGAAGAGAAAAAGGGAAATGTGGTGAGGTAACTCAGGAGAGAAAAGTCAGAAAGGGGGGAAGAGAAACCAATGTAGAGAGAAGAGGAGAGGAAAATCAAAGAGATCATGCCCTCTCAGAGTTGGCAGGTTGCCTTTATCTGAACACACCTCCATGGCAGCTGCACGTGATGACATCATAGGCTGCTAGGCACCTAGAAACGGGCTGCCTATATGCTAACAACATTTTCATCAGCTTTCTGTTTTCAATAGTTTTCTTTACTACATAAGCTTGGCTCTCCAACTTGCTCTGTAGATCAGGCTGGCCTTGAACTCAGAGATCTGCCAGCCTCTGTTTTCTGAGCGCTGGGATTAAAGGTGTGTAGTACCACCACACCCAACCCTAAACTTTTCTTTAATTCCTTTTCACAAGCTGGAAGGTTAGCTGTGTGGGGTCTTGCTCTGAGGATACCACTCCCTTTATTCCATTTAGCATCAAGCTATTCTTTCATCTTCTTATAACTGCTGGTGCTCCTTTTATTCTCAAACTTCATATTTTGTTGTTGTTGTTATTTTTGGGGTTTTTGTTTTGTTTTGTTTTGTTTTGCTCAGCTTGCTTTTTTTTTTCAATTATATATCTATATAAGTGCAGTTACTACTAACCAAGCAACAGAGTCAACTCTAGGCTATGTGGAAATCTCCTTTGCCAAAGCTGTTAATCCAAAACTCTTCAATTTAGTTGCACACAGACAGATTTTTTTTTTTTTTTTTTTTTTAGCTGGGGCCAGAAAGCAGCCACATTCTTCATCAAAAATATAATAACAATCTCTAGGCCACATACTAACAGTCTTTCTTCTTCTCTGAAACCTCTTGAACCAGGCCCTCCCAGTTCAAATCACTCTCAGCATCTCTGTTTTCAATGTTTCTACTAATACTGCTTAAAATGTCCAATCACTTTTCTAGTCCAAAATTCCAAAGTGTTCCATATTCTTTCAGATAAAAACATGGTCAGGCCTCTCACAGCAATACCCCACTCCTGGTACCAACATCCATGTTAGTTAGGATTTTATTGCTGTGAAAAGATATCATGAGCACAGCATCTCTTATAAAGAAAAACATCTAATTGGGTCTGGCGTACAGGTTCAGACTTTAGCTCATTTTCATCATGGTAGGAAGCATGTAGTGCGCAGCCAACATGATGCTGGAGAAGGAGTTAAGAGTTCTACCATCGGGATTGGCAGGCAGCATGAAGAAAAAGCGACACTGGGCCTGAGATATCAAAACCCACCCCCAATGATACACTTCTTCAAAGAAAGCACAGCTACTTCAACAAGGCCACACCTTCTAATGGTAATGGTGTCACTCCCTAGGGACCCATGAAGGCCATTTTCATTCAAATTACCACACCCAAGAACTGATTACAAGAAGAAAAAAAAAATGATAAATTGGAAAAGTTACCCTCAAAAAATACTGAAAGATTGAAAAGAAAATCCACAGACTGGGATTTATGCTACCTATAACCAACCAAGCATTTGTATCCAACTGTATATACAGAAGTCTCACAAATCCATAATGAAGACCAGACATCAAAGAAAAAGGCATGCTGAGATTTGTAGCTGCACTTTTACTGCTTTGTGGGTTCTTTTTTCTTCCACCCTTCTCCACCCGATTTCTTCTTTCCTTTCAACCCCCTACCACTAGATAAAAGAGAAAAAAAGGAATGAGAGGAAATGAAAGAATTCCCTGAATAAAGTCAGAGGTTGAAAATGTGGCGACTACTAGTTAGACTTCCTGCTAATTAAGGTGTCAAACTCCTTGGGGTAAGTTTCATCTTTGCCATCAGGATATCTAATTTCTTCTTCTTCTCCTCCTCCTCCTCCTTCTTTTCTTCTTTGCACACAACTACTTAACAAACCATGACCAACAGCAGCCACCAACCAAACAACAGTCCAACTGAATGACCACCAACTACTAACCCTACCTATCAGGGCCCAAACATGTATCTACGCTCTGAAAAGTCCCCAGAATTTCAAAGTCACACAATAGCAGAAACTATCTACAGTTGGCAAAATCACACCACTGCTAGAGGTTGAGGCAAATCACAGTCAGCTGCTATGAAGCAGCCTCATATCCCCACAACCAGGATTAAAACAAAGCATATTTTTATAATATTTCTGTTTTAAAAAAGAAAACAAAATTTCAAAGTTATCACTACAGTGGTTTGAATCATCAACTTACAGAAGAGGATATCCAGATGACCCCAAGATTAACAAAAGATCATCACATCATTAAAACAATAAATCTCCAAATGATGAGAAGATAAAACAATGAACACCTATACAAGAGCCAGTTTAGAAGTCCAATGGTGTCTGGTGTGAGAGACCAAAGGATTAAAAATCAGTGGCTGTTATTTTAAAGTTTAGAGCACAAGCCTGAACCAAGGCCAGCCAAATGGAGATATGTCCAGCCTTAATGCCCTGAGGGGAATAACTAGCCTCACTGCATTCTTTCCTGCCCACTAATTATACAGTTGCTAGGAAACCAGCCAGAACTGTTTGTAGTCTTGAAGCCTAAAGTGGACCAATCATTTCAAAAGTCAATTTTCCCTTTTCCAATCATGTAGTGCCAAAGCATGTAAGTCCCTACTTGCATTTTTCCCCTTTAAAAACTCTGTACCCCTAGACCTCGGGGTCGCATTCCTCTCCTGTTTCCACAGGAAGCTTGCATCCCAAGTTTGAATGCATATACAATTAAAAAAAAAAACTCATGTATTTACAGCGGAGTCTATCTATTCCTGGGGTTCACGAACTGGGCACAACAGGTGTTGCCAGGGAGCAGAAGCATGGGCAGCCCCTCAAACCTCTCTGGTGCGAATGACAATTGGACCACTTTGGAGAATCAGCAGTACCTGATAAAACTAAACATAATGTTTGTAAAGGAATAAGATGGCCAGGTCATTGGGAGCTTTAAGTTCAAAGTCCATTAGTTCAAGTGGTATGGTTTTTCTGTTTGTATATGTAACTTATTGTCAACCTGATATTTGATGTCTTTCTATAAAAACTTAAAGCTCTGTCCCCAGAATGAAAACAAAAGAGAGCATGAATGGGTGCTTGCAGTTCTGGCCGTAGTCTACTTCATGATTTGCATGATGGCCACATGTGTGTTTTATTTTCATATAATCCATTAAGCTGTTGGTGGTGATGAAAGTGTTATTAAAAACAGTTATCCTTGGGCAGGCATAATGGCTCATTGGGTGAAGGCACTTGCCACCAGGGCTGATGACCTCAGTTTGATCCCCATGACCAAGGTAAAGGTAGCAGAGACCCAATCCTTGAAGGTTGTCCTCTGACTTCTGCATGAATGCTGTCCTATGTGTTGGAACACACAAAAACACACAGAAGAGAGAACATGACAGACAGAGAAAAAGAGGGGGCAGGAGGGAGAGAGAATAAATATAAAAAACAAAATCATCATACATAGGGCTCAGAAGATAGCTTGGTAGGGTAAGACCATCTGCAGCCCAAGTATGGGTATCTGTGTTCAAATCCTCAGTATCTGGAGGGAAAGCAGGGCTTGGTCACCTTCCTGTAACCCAGATCTGTGGGGTGAGGGGCAGGAGGATTTCTGGGGCTTGCTGCTATCTTAGCTCCAGGCTCAATGACAGACCCTGTCTTAAGGAAATAAAGTGAAAAGTAGTAGACCAGCCACCCAGAACTTTCTCTTGCCTCCATGGGCATATGTGGGCATGTGTGTGCATACACGCATACACCAAACACATACTGAATACTCATTTACAAGGGCACACACACACACACACACACCAGTCTAAGTAAGAACTTACTGAGGCCATCTAAGCCTGACCAGTCAGTCTGATGTACTTGGCCATCTGTTAAGAATCTCCAGTCACCTCGAATATGGCATAAATCATAAGCAGAGTTGAGGGAGGAAAGGACATACCAATTATATCCGGCTTCAACTGAAAAGCATTTAAAAAATCCAAAAAGTGTGAAAAGATGATGTGTTTTACTCACACAACTTAGAAATCTGTTTATTTTAAACACTGCGTCTGTCCCTCCGCACTACCCACAAGTTCCTATGGTGCTGAAATATCACCGTGGGAAGATATTGCATTTTTATTTTCTTGAGTGGCCACTAATAAATTGGTTACCTACGTTTAACAGTGTTTTTTGTTTTTTTTTTTGTTTTTTGTTTTTTTTTTTTGTTTTGTTTTTTGGATTCTTCATTATATTTATTTTTTTTTAATTTTATTTTTCTTTTTAGTTACATTTTGTTAACTCTGTGTCCCAGCTGTATCCCACTCCCTCATTCCCTCCCCAACCCCACACTCCCTCCCTGGTCTCCTCCCTGCCCCTTTCATCTCCTTAGATGCTGAAAAAGCATTTGACAAAGTCCAACACCCATTTATGTTTAAAGTCTTGGAGAGATCAGGGATACAAGGCACATACCTAAAGATAGTAAAGGCAATATACAGCAAGCCTATAGCCAACATCAAACTCAATGGAGAGAAACTTAAATCAATCCCACTGAATTCAGGGACAAGACAAGGCTGCCCACTCTCTCCATATCTCTTCAACATTGTACTTGAAGTCCTAGCCAGAGCAATAAGACAACTAAAGGAGATCAAGGGGATACAAATCGGAAAGGAAGAGGTCAAAGTGTCACTATTTGCAGATGATATGATAGTATACATGAGCGACCCCAAAGATTCAACCAGAGAACTTCTTCAGCTGATAAACACCTTCAGCAAAGTGGCAGGATACAAAATCAACTCAAAAAAAATCAGAAGCCCTCCTGTATACCAAAGACAAAAAGGCTGAGAAAGAAATTAGGGAAACAACACCCTTCACAATAGCCACTAATAACATAAAGTACCTTGGTGTGACTCTAACCAAGCAAGTGAAAGACCTGTTTGAGAAAAACTTCAAGTCTTTGAAGAAAGAAATTGAAGAAGATCTCAGAAGATGGAAAGATCTCCCGTGCTCATGGATTGGTAGGATTAACATTGTGAAAATGGCCATCCTGCCAAAAGCAATCTACAGATTCAATGCAATTCCCATCAAAATACCAACTCAATTCTTTACAGACCTTGAAAAAAAGATTCTCAGCTTCATATGGAGAAAGAAAAAACCCAGAATCTCCAAAACAATCCTGTACAACAACAGATCATCTGGAGGTATCTCCATCCCCGATCTCAAGCTCATCCCCTAACAGTGTTTGAAATAGCAAAATGTTACAGTGTAGGTAGTAAAACATCTCAAATGTATTTTCTTTAGTTTT
Source organism: Psammomys obesus (assembly GCF_907164565.1). NCBI lineage: Eukaryota > Metazoa > Chordata > Mammalia > Rodentia > Muridae > Psammomys > Psammomys obesus. Next base: position 48,027,072 of record NW_026585504.1, on the reverse strand, counting down.
GTGACCACTAGTTTTAAAGTTATTTTCAATGTTATTTAAAGTCATGTAAAAAAGCATTTCCTAAACTTATCACTGCTTTTTGTCCCCAACATTTACAAATAATTCATTTAAAGAGTAGTTCCTGTTTCCTAGAGATTAACTGAAGAACTGTTCAAATGTGATTTAATAGCTGCAAGCCACCCACAAACCTAAAAATGATATGTGAGCTCTTACTTTACCTTTTTGGTTCTGGAAACTAGAGGCAGTGCACACATGGGGCTTTCCGGGGTGCTCTGCACCTCGTCCTTAAACCTTGCAAGTCATCACCTGCAGCCTCTGCTGTTTCCTTTGTCTCATCAGCACCAGTGAGAAAATTCATGGCTGCCTGGGGCACATAGTGTTTTTAAAATCGGAGATATTTAACTTTGACATAGAGAAATGTTTAAGTACATACATCATATAACCAAAATTCAATTATGGGTGTACTTATAAACTTATGTCTCACAGTGTTTACTTATGTGGATGGATGTGGGGAGGGCTGTGTTTGTCATTCCAGGTGCCAGAGGAGGGGCTTGGATCCCTTGGAGCTGGAGTTACAAATGGTCATGAGTTGCCTGACACAGGTCCTGAGAACCAGACCCTGCATCCTCTGAGAGACCAGTAAGTGCTCTTAAACTATCAGTCATCTCTCCAACCCGTAAACGTGGTCTTTTAAATCAGAAGTAGCACTTCAAGTAGTTTCTGTAACTGATAAGCCACTGCCTTTGCTATAATTGTGTGTATTATTCAGAGTATTTAGGAAAGTTTTAGAAATAATTAGGTCCTTGTTTCTCATAACTATGCTATGTACAAGAAAGATGTGCCAAGTGTGCTGGCTCACACCTTTAGTCCCAGAACTCAAGGCAGAGGCAGGATGATCCTCTGTGAGTGTGAAGCCAGCCTGGTCTACACCGCAAGTTCCATCTCAGCTAAAGCTACATAGTGAGACCCCACCTCAAAAAGGAAAAGAGAAAGATGAGACTCTCATACTGATTTTAAGGGTTAACAAGTGGTATTCTACATTAATGCATATAAAATATTTGAGGAACACTTTTGTAAAGATCTAAATAAATTCTTTAAAAGCAATCTTATTCTTAAAACCATTTTAAAGATGCAATGTGTTAATGTGGGCCTCCTACTCTTTAAAAATGCTTCCAAAACCAGCACACTCACCTCTGGGGCTTTCCAAGCAGAAGTTTTAAGTCCCTTAATCTTATTTGAAAATAGAAGAGGGCAACGCTGGAAATGTGCCAGGAGCAGGCCTTGGCATTTCTAAAGAGCCACAGTGAAAAGTACCTTCTCTCACAAGTCAGTTCCTTCCCGCAGAAGCAGCCTCATCCAGCTCTCTCAGCCACCCACCGCTCTACCCAGAGAGCCTGTCTGCACATCCAAGAGAGTACAAGTTAGACAACTCAGTGGTACTTCTCCCATACTGGTGGCCTCCCCTGGACTCTCTTAGTGTTTTAACGCCTACTAACCACGTCTCCACGGCAGTCATTTAAAAATGCAAGAGGGGCCATATGTGGTAGGTTGTGTCCTTAACCCCAGCGTTTGGTTGCCAATGGCAGAAGTGTACTCTCAGCCAGCGTCTACCTTAAGACCCTATCTAAAGGGGGGAAAAGAGCCAGACACGTTGGCACGTACCTTTTCTTTTCTTTGGAGTAAAAGACAAAAGAAGGAGAGATCACCGGAGGAGCCTGGGAAAGAGCACTTTCCCTGTCTTCTCAGGGGGCTACAATTTCCATGTGTGACCACACCCAGAGGACCAATTCTGAAAGAACACCAAAGCCCCAGCCCCAGAGAGAAAGTCATCAATCCCAGTCAGAAGGGGAGCCTGGTCTCCAGTGCACCTCAGAAATGGGCTGACAGTGGAAAGAAAGGAGCAGAGTGGGAGCACGCAAAGGGTTGGGGATTAACTTTTTTGTTTTTTGTATTTTCCTATTTAAAAACATTTTCTTTAAAAATGTTTTTTTTTTTCCCTTTCTATCTGGGTGATGTATCTGAGTACAGGCTGGCCTCAACCATTGTGGGAAGAGGGGAGACAGCAGCAGGAGTCTCCCCACGTTACCCCATCTCTGACTTCACATCTAAAGGGAGACATTTACCCAAGGCAAATGATGACTCAATCCTTCACATCTCAGCTCTCTCTGGGTCCTTGGCCCTAACAACTTGGAAACCCCAAAGTCTTAGTGATATAGTTCCTTGAACTCTTGGTGTTAGGGCAAGGGAAGAACAGGTGTCAATCCTTCGCCCCCTCTTCTTGAATTTAGGCAGATGGTAACTTAGGTGTGGGAACAGGAGACAGGAGCTCAGGAGGTTATGGACCACACCTTTAATCCCAGCACTCCAGAGGCAGAGGTAGGCAAATCCCTGTAAGTCTGAGGCCAGCCTGCTCTACATGTCCAGTTCAGGGCTAGCCAGGACTACATCATGAGACTCTGTCTAGAAATGCAGATTGCAAGGGCTGGAGAGATGGCCCAGCAGTTCAGAGGGTTTACTGGTCTTACACAGGAGCCTGGTTGGGTTCCCAGTACCCATATCAGGCAGCTCATGCCCATCTGTAATTCCAGGTCCAGGGGATCCAGTGCCATATTCCAGACTACATGGGCACTTGCACATGTGTGTTACACATAAACTTAGGAAGCACACAATACACTCAGAAATAAGACTTAAAAATAGCTTTTAAAACTTGAAAGAGCACTTTCCCCTCAGTGTCAGTTCAGTTGGACCCTGACTTAACATAGCTAAACTCCACTTTTTCAGCGTTGCCAGAGCCCAAGAATAATAGTACCCATTACAATCACGCTGAGAATGCTGGCTTGTGATCCTCTTCCTGACTCAGGATGTATGATGTACTCTCTCTCCCGGTGTTAGGCAGTGGATGGACCATAGCTCCCACTCAGCTGGGAGCAAGATGGGCATGAACCGGCACTTGCAGTGTATTCTGTTCCTGAGCTATGGCATCTAGCCAGCTGCCTGGATTATTTTCAGCCTGCGGGTCCATCTTCATGTAACCACACCATCAATCAAGGGAAATCTGCACTTTTCAAACATTAAAAATAAAGTCACGACTTTCTCTTTCCCCCACTTCACAACCTACCTGATGTTAAGAGTGCACTTCTTTCTGAGGCAGTTCTGCCATTTATTTCCCAGACTGGAGGCACGTTCCGAGCCTTTCTGTGCCCCGAGTCAGCTGGAGAGCTCTTTTCAAGCCTGCTGCGGTGTAGACTGAACCAGTGCTTCGCCACTCGCTGCTCACGGTCTCTCAGAAGCTCCCTTCACTGCTGTAAACAAAATCACGTTTGTGGTAGCTGTTTTTACAATTATATGAAACTGAGCTGTAAGCTGCTTCTCTTACATACTATTGTGGCATCTCTCCAAAAAAAAAAAAAAAAAAAAAAAGTAAGTTTTTTGATATTACAAATTATGATAGAGCATAGCATTGCCAAACATTTCCCTACTGAAACTCATGTTTTTAATTTCTGTGGTTTTATCAGAATGTTATAGCAAACGGTTTTGTGCCCTCCCTCTGTGTGTTAATATGTTAAATTCTTAGACATGGTATTGCTTCACCAAATGGTTTTTAATTTTTAATTTTAAGCAGCACACACAAAAATTAATTTCCAGAAAACATAAAAGCAATAGTGAACCAATCAGGCTGTACATCAGGGAATTTAAAAGTCAAGCACATATTTTGAAGAGATAGAAGGCTTCCTGGAGCTTCCTGGCCAATCGGTCTAGCAGAATTGATGAGTCCAGGTTTAGTGAAACTTAGTGTCTCAACATGGAGAAGTAACTAAGGAAGAAGCTTGACATTGACCTTAGGCACACACATGCACATGCACAAGCACACACACACACATGTAGAAAGTAAGCTAATGATGGGGGACAAATGGAATCCTTAAAAATAACCCAAAGGATTGTTCTCTGGGAAAGGCTTTTATAACCTGAAACCCCCCCCCCTTTCTCTTCTGTTTTAAAATGATATCAAATCATTCCACTGTAGTATTATTTAACACAATTTGTATTGCTATGCATAAAGTATGGTTTTCAAATCTAAAGTAACCCGAAGGAAGTCAAGAATAAAAATGAAATAAAGATGGAACAAACAGAAAAAAGAATTACCAAGGTAGCAGATTTCAATTCAGCATATATGGTGATCACTAAATGTGCGTGAAGTCAATGCTCCAACAGAAAGGCAGAAATGGTCAGAAGTGTTTGCTGTCGCTTTAAACAGCTATACTCTCTAAATATCATTCATAAGAAAGGTGACATGGCTACACATAAATATAAAGTAGACCAGAATGTGGTGATGATTCTGTAATGCAGTCAATTTACCAAGAGGACCTACTTCTAAATGGCTACGTCACCAGTGAGTTTCAAGGGCGTGAAAACTGACAGAATTGAAAGGAGTAATAGACTAAGCCAGCCTTCCTTGTCAGAAAAGTCTAAAGTTTTCTCAGAAGTAGACAGAAGGTCATTAAGATGACAGGCAGGAAGCAGGCAACGATGGTTCAAAAAGTTGAAAATACAGTGATTCTATTGACGGGAGAAAAGGCTCTTCCTCTCACTGTGACTACCCAGAGGCGGGGGTCAACAGCGTTGCCAACACTGACCTGGAATTTGGAAGAAGCCAAACCCCGTAGCCGCAGACACTGCAGATCGCTGCATCCCAGACTTTAAACCAGTTCTGTATTAGAGGAGGTGGCCTGGGGGGTGAAGAGGTTCGTCAAGCGTGGTGACAAGTCTGCCTGGACAGCTTGCTGAGCGTGGCAGAGGGGGTCGAGGGCAGAGACGGGTGCGGCTGTAGGAGGCAGCCAGCAAGAGGGGAAGAAATAGGCTGTGCAAGGAGGTTTAGGGGAGCCGTGGGCACTACACAGTGTAAACTCTCTAACTAGCGTCAGGGAAACCCCAAAGGGGTCCGTCCACCTTCTGCAGGCAGTCAGTGTCCACCAGGGCAGCCCGC
>NW_026585504.1:48009925-48021688 GCF_907164565.1 Psammomys obesus | reverse complement strand
GCGCCCAGCCCGCCCGCACCGCGCCATGGCCCCGCGCGCCCGGCGGCGCCGCCAGCCGTCCGCGCCGCTGCTGGCGCTCTGCGCGCTGCTCGTCCCGCTGCAGGTAAGGACCCGCACGGCCGGGTCGGGTTCCCTCGGCGCCGCAGCCGAGACTCGGGGGTCGGGCTGGGGGCTCAGACCTCAGCGGCAGCGTGGAGGAGAGGTGGCTGGAAGGATCTTGGGGGCTCGGGCGAGGCTTGCGGACTCCCGGCTCCGGGACACGGGATCTGCGGAGCGCGGAGCTCCGGGGGCACCCGGGGACTCGGGCGCACCTGGTAGGCTCCTCCCGCTAGCGCAGTGGGTCTCCGCGACACTCAGCGAGATCGTAAGTACAGACCGTGCCAGTGGCCCCTTCCCCCAAACCGCTACCCCGAGGGTGTGCTTTCAGTCCGCGTGAGTCCGTGGGAGCGCAGCCCCCGACCTGGCCTCCACACCCTCCCCTAACTTGGTTGTCCCTCCGTCTCCCCGGGCGAAGGTGGAGAGCTGTAGGAGAGGGGCACCGGTTGTGCTATGAAAGGTAGAATTTGGAGCTTCCTTCCGCGAAGCTGAGAAGCTTTCCTTTTCGCGTGTTTCTCCTCCCTCCTCCCCACAGACAACTCGTGGAGCGGCAGGAATTGCTTGTGCTTAGAAACCTTTGACCATGTTAGGATGAAATATGTCTTTGCAATGGCAGAAAGTAGGGGTAGTGATGAGCCGCGAGCTGTTCCTGATGCCAGGAACAAGCCTCGCAAGTCCCTGTTTCCACCTGGGCTGGACCTGGGCCCAGCGGCGATGGCCATAAGGTGTAACTGGAATGCACAGTACTCAGGGCCTTTCTGGGGGTCATCGGGCACCAGCAGCAGCCTAGAGGGGGAGGCAAATGTCAGTGTGGGGAATCTCCTCTCTGCAGGCAGATTTTCTCACGGGAAGAGCTGCCAGATCCCTAAACCCCCTCAGGGTCCATCCCCTGCCTCTACCCTAAGGAGCTGCTAGCTCTCGATAAGGAGGGAGCTTGGTTTCCAGTTGCTGGGCTGCTGGCAACTGAGGGGTCCTGCTGGTTCCGTGTGGCAGCCAAATGTTCCCTTCTGTCCCGGTGGACCGAGCTGTTGCGTGTGGCAAAGCCTGTACACGCAACGCTTCACGCTGGAGTTCCTCTGAGGGAAGGAAAAATGTCAGCGAGGTTTCTTGGCTCAGCAGTTTTAGATTCCCCTTTAAGCTCCTGTGAATGTCACTGCCCGGGGAGACCTAGCTGTATTGAGGGTGAGGAGAGAGGTTAAGGCCAGCTCAGCCGACGGTCAGGATAGAAATGGTGCCGTGTTCGAGGTTGGAGCAGAACAGCGTTCTAGTAAAGACTCCGCGAGTGTGCTCCGCGAGCGCTGAGGGGAGATGCAAGGACCTAATGGAATCGATCATTTTAAGCACTTCAAACGTTGTTTAAGGAAGTACTCAACAGGTGGGGCATGGAACTACCCTTTTTAAAAGAAAAACAAAACAAAACAAAAAACCCAAAACAGAACAAACAAACAAACCCAAAAAACCTGGATCTCCAGTGAATAGCTAGCTGCCCCGGAAAAAGCTGCCTGACCACACAGCAAAAAGGAAAAGAAAAAAAGTACACACATTGTATTCCAGTAACAAAATAGCATAGCATTTGAAACCAGCTGGTACCTCCCCTCTTCTGCATGTATGTGTGTCTGCATGTACGCGCTGCCTGGCTTCGTGGGGTGCTGGGGATGGAACCCGGAGCCTGGTACATGAGAAGACGGAATTCCGCTGAGCTCCATCTCCAGCCTTCGCACTGGCTTTTTTCACCTCAGGGTGACAAGTGTACATGCTGTGTGGGGCTGGCTTGTCAGGCTGTCTTCTTTAGAGGGCAGTAGCCCGCAACAGCTGCTGCAATGTTCAACAGAGTCACAGGTTTTTAAACCGTGTCTGTGGTCAGCAGACGAATAAATGGTGTGCAGAATCCACGGGCACAATGGGCTGACCATAGGTAGCCCGAGTTCGTCTCTCAGATCGTCCTGTCTCTAACTTCTATTTCCCTTCTGCTTTTTTTTTTTTTTTTTTTTTTTTTTTTTAGCCATTTTAATTCCATACTTTTCTTAAAATTTGTGACAGGAAAAACTTTATTTGTGAGTAGTGAGCTAGGGGTCAGACTCACAATGGTTTTCAGCCTGTGGCTCATCACCCCCCTTGGAGGTCGGTCGAATGACCCTTTCACAGGGGTCTCATACCTGAAATCCTTCGTATTAGATATTACTATTGAAAACAGTGGCAAATTACAGTTAGGAAGTAGCAACAAGAATAACTTTATGCTTGGGGCCGTCAAACACCAGGAGCTGTAATAAAGGGTTTCGGCCTTAGGAGGGTTGAGAACCACTGGGTCCACTTGAAAGTCACCTCTGTCCTTCCACCTTGTGGATCTGAGGACGAGGCTCAGTTCAGCAAGCTTAGTGGCAGGTTGTTTGCCACGAAGTGGCGGGACTTCGGTGAAGATTCACAGCGAGCATTAGTTACAGCAGGCTTCTGAGTTGACCATTTCCACTCAGGTGACTGGCCCCAGGTGCCCTTGGGTACCTTGTCTGTGTCCAGCCTACCCAGTGGAAGCCCATGCTCTCGTATATCTGTTTGCCTGTATTTGCAACTCAGATTGTTTTCAGCGCTAATGAAATTATGTCCTTAAATTTTTAAGTTTTATATTGGTAGTTTGGCTTTTTATTCACTTGCACAGTTGTCACTGAGACAGCTAGGCGTGCACCAGGTTACCTAAGGCCTCAGGGCTGATTCCATCAACGGCCACTTACAGAGTGTAAAACATGCTGTTAAGACACAGGACAGACGCATAATTAGATCTGCCCAGGTTACAGTCTAAGGGCAAGGACAATGGGAGAAGCTGTAATGGTAATAAAGAAGTGTGTAATGAGAAAAGCTCAGAGGAGGAGGGGTGAAGGGGAAGTAGGAAGAGCAGGAGGAGGGAGAAGGTGTGCTCTGTGAGGAAGAGTTTTCTCTAGTGAAGTCTTTGAAGGGTGGGGAAATCAAGCGTCAGAGAAGAAATGATCCAAGAGGTGGGTCAGGAAGAAAGCTTTCTAGGTCAAGGGGATGGTGTGTGTGGTTTAGACATAAAGGGATCTTGCCAATGAGAAACCACCAGTGTTTATGACCTTACAGATTAGCACAAGGCCCTGAATTCAGGAAACGCACCAAACAGATGAGGTATTAAACCTTTATAGTTTTGAGATAACTCAGACACGGCCCTAAGTGAGGTGGCAAAGTGGACTACACACAAGTCGGCTCTGGAAGAGCCTTTGGGGACCCTTCCAAGGAAATCCCCTAGGGTGTGGCCACACTTGTGCTCTGCCACGCCTTCTTATTTTAGCCCAGAAACCTGGGTATGGATTAGCTTTTTGTTTGAGAACATGGGCACGCAGTTAGGTGGATGGGTAGAAGATGCCTCTCCTGTTACTTCCTTTTGGCCTCCTAGACTGTCATAGGAACATTCTGTGCTTCCATCGGGGACCACGAGCTTGCCTTTTCATTATCTACCCAGCCGTTGTTCCTACACCAGGAAAACGATAACAATAAAGTTGAGTCTCTGAAGGTTGATAAATCACTGTTTTATGAGGCGCTGGAAAGGGGAGTTCCAGACTCAGATCTCTCATAGAGAGTGCTGTTTTGAGAAGGTGTAGAGTGAACTTTATTTGCTGTGGAAGTATCAGGAAAAAAGTCCCGTGTTGAATTTTCTTATTTTTGGAATGCCTAGGGGGAAAGTGAGGAACTTTTCCTCCTCAGGTGTTTGATGGATTCTAGGGATGTCTGTGATTTTTCCCTGTGACTGCTCTGATAGTTCTTGCTATGTCCATGTATCATGCCTGACATCTCCTCCTAACCTCCCAAGAACTGGTGGCTTCTCTCCTGCTTCCTGCACCTTCCTGTTCTTCACCCCCAGGGACATGCCTACCTTCACCACTGTATATCTCTGACTGTGAATTAGGCTTCTGACTGGGCAGTTTTTCCTCCTGCAGTCGCATCCTTGTCCGAGTTTTCTGTAGGCATCTCTCTGGATGCTTGAGTATCTACCGCTAGAAAGACAGTTTAAGTTCAGTTCATATTGTCTGCCCACAAACACTGAGGCCAGAGGAACCAGGAAGGAGCTGTGGGCGTCTGCCAACAGGCTTGGTCCCTCCAAAGTTGGTCAGGTGCTTTGAAGTTGGAAGTCCTGTGGGTGTTCTCTGTCCTGATTCTGAGAGATGAACAAGGTGTGTTTCCTGCCAGTGCTCCCTTCCAGGTCCTATGCCCCCCACCCCCGTTCCTCATCTCCACCCCTCCCCACCTCACACTCCCAAGGCCCTGGACTGCCTTTGTCAGTCACCACAGGGCTGGCTGGCATTGCCCTTCTCACAGCAGCATGTTCCCATTCTCTCTGACAAGCAGCCCGAAGAACCCGCAGTCAGCATGTGGAAACACATTCTTTCAGCTGGATGATGACAACCTTGTTTCTGCTTTCGTTCTGTTGGCTGCCATCAACCTTCCGCCTTTGGTTCCCAGAGGGGCTGCTCCGTGCAGCACAGGGCATTCAAGAAGTGAGGAGAAAATAGGTTAAATGCATGTGTTTATTAGAGCAAGGTCAACAGCCCTACACTGACACTGTAACAGGCTAAAAGAAACAGACCAAGGGACAGAGCCCCCTTAGGAGAGCAGAATTCTAGTCATGTGAAGAGGGAGCATTTTCAGTGTGGCGTGTCCCAACCTGAAGTGTCCAGGGAAGAGATGTGGCAGTGGAGCCTGTCTTCTAGGGCAGCCAGGAACTGCAGGGGGCTTATTGGAGTGTTTTCTGGAGCTAGTGAGGGCAGCGTTCCTGGATTCGAGGGTGTCAGGCAGGGAGAGAAGGCACTCAGGGCTTTAAGTTCGAGTAGAGATATTTAGATATGATCTTGCTACACGTGAGCCGGAGAGAGACCTGACCAGATCTGGGTTTCAAGGGGAAGGAGTAGCCAGGGCTGGTGTGGGCCAGCAGAGAGGCCTCTGCCTTGGTTCAAGGAAGAGCTACAAAAGGCTCAAATCAGGTCAGGGCAATAGAGCGAGCAGAATTGAGTGCAGGGGCCAGTTTCAGAGCTGCTGGCTACGCCTGTGGTGCGAGCAGCAGCAGATGCTGTTCTCGGGCATTAAAACAAAACAAAACAAACAAACAAAAAAAAGCGGGGCAAATAGTTTGCCACTTGCATTGTATGTTTTGCAATCTTTAAGTTCAAATCAAAGCTTTTTCAGGTTCATGTGAAAACAAACTTTTCCTTACAAAAAAAAATAGTGATGTTTAAAGTGTTGACTAGTATTGCCCAACTGGAGGTGAACATTCTAAAGGCCCAAGAACCAGCCTGGGGTATCTGTGTGCTCTGGAACCGACAGAGCCATTTCCTGCCCTAGAGGTGTTTGGGGATGAGACAACCAGGATGAAAGCCTCACTCCGAACCCACTGAAGAGACAGAGATAAGCGCAGCGTGATCTCCCGAAGCAGAGCAGCAGAGCAGGTGTGAGCTGACCTAAGATCCCCCGCACCAGCCCAGGGGAGAGCACAGCCTCCTAAACGCCCTTGGGCAAGGATGTTTACATTGGACCAGGACTTCTCGCCTGTGTGATCATTTTCCTGGCAGATCGCTGTTGCTTTCCTCTCTGCCTAGCCCCTCCTAGATTCCACCGAGAAAACAATTCCGAAGCCAACAGGTGACAGGGAAGTCCACGGCCAGCCTCAGGAAGAACTGACTCCAAAAACTACCCTTTCAGCCCACCGGAGGAATGGAGCCTATTACATTTCCTGCTCAGAGAGTCAGGAGTACAGGCGCCACTTCCCTGCACTGGCGGAAATCTGAAGACTTTCCATTAAAAATGAGGAAGAACAACTCTAGCTTTTGGTGAATGTGTCGCCTAAACTGAGCAAATGGGGAAACGGGGTGTGGAGCAGCCGACAGTCTGCAGGCAGGCAGGCTCAGCTAAGCCAGGGTTTTTGCCCGGTCTCCCAAGCGGGAAGTGGATCAGTTCCCTATAGTTTCCATAGTTACATTTCTTATTTTACTTTATTCAGTTTTTCTTTTCGAGTGAATGTGATGTATATGTCTATCAGTCTCCACCTTATTCTTTTTTTTATTTCATTTATTTTATTTTATTAATTACACTTTATTCACTTTGTATCCCCCCATAAGCCCCTTCCTCCTCCCCTCCCGGTCCCACCCTCTCTCCCCCTTCTTCACGCATGCCTCTCCCCAAGTCCACTGATAGGGGAGGTCCTCCTCTCCTTTCTGATCTTAGTCTATCAGATCACATCAGGAGTGGCTGCATTGTCATCTTCTGTGGCCTGGTAAGGCTGCTCCCCGCTCAGGGGGAGGGGATCAAAGAGCAGGCCAATCAGATTATGTCAGAACCAGAAAATTTGAACACAGGGGTCTTGCCAGAGACTCATACTCCAACCAAGTACCAGGCATGGAGATAACCTAGAACCCCTGCACAGATGTAGCCCATGGCAGTTCAGTGTCCAAGGGGGTTACATAGTAATGGGAAGAGGGACTGCCTCTGATACCTTATTCTTTTGAAGCAGAGTTTCTCACTTAGCCTGGAGGGGGGTTGGCAGCCAGCTTACACAGTGCCGGAGGTACGGATGTGGAAGGCCCTGCTGCCCCTGAGAACCCAGGTCCCCACGCTTGTGTAGCAAGCACTGATCCCCAGCCCAGTGAGCTGGGCTCACTGGGATCCCACTGATCCCAGTGCAGTGAGCCCCCAACTTGAAAGTGTCTGGCTTATAACACAGCAGTTTTGAAGCCTATATCCAGGCCCCTTTGCTTCTTTTCTGTCAGATCCAGTTAGACAGGCAAGGTCACAGCCCCCATGTTCGGTGGAATTATTCACATCTGTCCTCAACAACTCCAGGGAATTTCCATAAAGCATAAAGCACCTCTAGCTCCAACATGTCTCCCAGTCCCCCAAATTTGTTCTTTAATGAGTCAATGTCATCTATATTTTAATATTTTTATTGTTAAAAGATTGTTCACCCACAACTTCCCTACCCCTAGGTTTGCCATGCTCTTGAACCTCTTGGTAATTTTTTTCCCCCTTTCAAGGCAGTTGACACTCATTTAATACTTAACAGCAAAACTAAAGCTCCCCAGGGTATTGCAGTCAAAACTTACAGTTTCTGACCTCCCAGAGCTCAGGACCTCCCTCCCCATCTCCCCTACCCTATCCCATCTAGCCTTCTTCTCATGCTTCCGCCTGTCTGAGATTGAGCACACAGAAGGATGGCTTTGAAGGGAAGATTTGGGAGTTTGGTGTTTGATACCCTAATTTAGTTTCTATTGCTGTGATAGAAAAGTTTGACCAAAAGCATCTTGGGCAAGAAAGGGTTTATTTGGCTTACCTGTGCCAGTCACAACAATCATTGAGGGAAGAGGCGAAGGCAGGAACCATGGAGAAATGCTCTTTCCTGGTTTAGCAGCTCAGACTGCTTTCATAGGCAACGCAGGACCAACTGCCCAGGGGTGGCGCCACAACAGTGAGCTGGGCCCTCCCACATTCACCATTAATCAAGAAATTGTCCCCACAGACATGCCCACAGGCCAATCTGATGGAGACAAGTCCTCACTAAAGTAGCCTCTTCAGGTCAACCCTAGCTCCTGTCAAGTTGACAAAAACTAGTCAGCACATTGACCCAATACTCAGGATTCTGAGGAGAAGAGGGAGGAAGGGGTGGAAGGGACAGAGGTGGGGCTGGTGGAGCATACCTGAGAAAAGTCTTATCTAGGCTAGTGTTTGACTGCCTCGCCAGAGACAGAGACTGGACTTGGTAGGATCTGGACCGTGGAGCAAGAACTGTGGGCCTGAGATCTAGCAGGCGGTAAAGGATTATCCAGCTGTGGGAACCTCACACCGGAGTTAGAAGCTTGAGGGTAGGTCCCAGCCACCTGAGGCTCATCACCTTCTTCCAGCCATCCTGATCAAGGTAGGGAGCTGCTGCGTTAGACCATGGCTTTCATGAAAAGGTTTGTGCTCAGTAGTACATTAACAATAGGCTGTGACTACTGAACTAATTGAAAGCACTTGCCAAATGTTGACCCCGCCTGTGTGCCCCTCATGTGCTAGCTTTATCTGTCACACCCACTCCACTTTCCGGGAAGATAAGGAAACTAAGGCATACACAGGTTAAGAAACAAACCTGCTATCATACAACTGGCAAGGGGCAAGGGTGGAACTCCTTTTGGGCATGTGTTCTGGTGGCCAGGAGTTTAACCCCTCAGGTAAACACCTTGTTAAGACAGAGGGAGCAGAGAGAGGCCTCCTAAAGTCAGTGTGAGACAGAAGCAAGCCCTCTGAGGACCTAAGTTCTAATCCCCTGTACCCATATACAGAGCAAGGTGTGGTGGCATGAGCTGCAATCCAACTACTGAGAAGGCAGACATAGAAGGGTCCCAGGTGCTGGCTAGCCAGCCAATCTAGCCAACCAGTGAGTGCCAGGACCAGTGAGGGACAGTCTCAAAAACTTAGGGCAACAACTGCAGAGATAACTCTGTGGTTAAAAGTGCTTCCTGAGCAAATGAAAGGGGAGGAGGTCCTCCCCTATCAGTGGACTTGGAAAAGGGCAGGGAGGAGACCAGGGAGGGAGTTGGGGAGGGGGAGGGAATGAGGGAGCGGGATATAGCTGGGACACAGAGTTAACAAATTGTAACTAAAAATAAAAATAAAATAAAATAATAAAAAAAAAAGTGCTTCCTGAGCAATCATGGGTGACAGGCTTTCTCTGCCGATGAAATAAGCCAACTCAAGTCCAATTAAAGGTATATAAAGGTAGGTTTATTGGGGCCTGCTCTTGGCAGGTTCACTGATTTCACAGGAGGAGGTCAGGGAAGGTGCTGTTCAGACAGGGAGACAGACAGAAAAGTGGGGCAGTGAGAGAAAGCACGATGGTAGAGAGGAGAAAGAAATGCAGAGAGAGACAGAGACAGAACCAAAATGTTTGGATTATATAGAAAAGAGCCTCTGGGGAGTTCAGAGTAGAGGGTGGGGTATGCCAACTATGCCTTAGTCAGGTAGGGACTGAGGGATGCCGGGAGAACCTAGAGGCCAGATCCACTTTGGTATGTTAAATGGGCACCTCAGCCAATTATCTCGAGTCTGAAACCCAACATCCCAGCCTTTTGTTGACAATAAATGAATAAATAAGGGGTGATGTAATTGTATATGACTACTTCCTGCTGATATTGGGGCATGGGTTTTTGGGGATCCAAAAGCTGTAAAGTTGGCCAGGTAAGGGAAGAACAGATTGCTGTCCATGCTCTGTAGGACCATTGGGGGCTAGGGACGTGAAGTTCCATTTGAAGCAGTTTGTGAGGGTGGACTGGAGAACCGGTGGATAGCTGTTTAGGAGCTTTCCTGAAAGCAGGTTTTGAGGAAACACCTGGACTTGGCAGGATGCTGAAATATGTGTGTATATATATATATACACACACACACATACATATATATATGTATGTATGTATATCCCATATGTATATGGGACAGAAGATAAAGTTAAGCAGTTTAGGGAGAAATTTTTTTTTTCTGGGTGTACATTTGAAACTTTTAGGCCTGTAGTCTTGGCAATTGGGGAGGGGAGAGTCCCAAAGCCAAGGAGAAGGGGAGAGATCCCACCCTCAGGAATAGGCCAGTAGGGAAACAAACTGTTGATTGACAGTACTTATCTGGAGTCCACTTGAAGTGGATTTGAGTGAATTCCCTGAACCTTACAGGATCTAAGTTTACAAAAATAGATGAATTTTAGATATGTCAGCATTACCTCTGTTTGTAACCTGGACTGAGATCCGCAGTGTAGAAAGAGCAGTTGACTCACACCTTTGAGTCATAGTAAAAGCTACAGTAAAATGATTTCGGTTAAAAGCATTAGCACTTTGCCCTCTCTCTGGAAGACTGGGAGTATTTATGTAGATTTTTTTTTCTTAGCACAATGAGAAGCACTTTTAAGTCTATACTAAAGAAAATGTAAAACCTTGAGCTTATGACTATGATAGTGGATCTGTAGTGGAATGTTTTATCAGAGTTAGACCAAATCAGAGCTCCGTTGATTAATGTTAAAGCTCTGAACTTGGAAGTCCCCATACAGCAGTTGCCCAGTGAAGGGAAGAATCTGAAGCATTTTTTTATTCCCTTATCTACCTTGAATCACTTTTTTTAATCACCATTTAAATTTTTAGGTGCTCCAACCTTCGTAACTTTCATTTGCCAACCTTGAACACCTTCTTAGACCCCCCCCCCCCGATCCTCCTAGTTTAAGTTTTCTTGTCCTCAGACCTTACCTCGAGGAATGGAGTTCAGGACCCAGAACCCACATAACAAGCCAGACATCTCATGCACCTCTGACCCCAACCCCAGTGTGTGCACAGGACTACGGAGGATTGCTGCGACTTGCTACCTTCCAGTCTGGCTGAGAAAACGGGATCCCTGAGTTCAGGGAAAGGCCTACCTCAAAGCAATAGTGGAGAGTAATAAAAGAGGTCACCTGACACCATCTCCTGGCCTCTGTGCATGCGCACGGGTATGTGTCACACACGCACACTCACACACACAAATGAATCTTTAATCAAAACTGAATAAAGATCAAAAGTGATCAAGGGAGACATCCAGTGTCGAGCTCTGGCTTCCGTGTGTACCTGCACTTACACACACACACACACACACACACACACACACACACACACACACACACCTTCCCAGGATGGCTGCACAGAAACAAGCTTGTTTATGTTCTAGGAATTTCATGGGGGGGGGGGTCTGTGTTTATTGAAAGGTTTCTAGAAGTGTTGATAAGCACAAGCAAAAATGCCCCTTTTTAAGGCTAAAAGAAATAAAACAAGCCCTTCAGCTCAGGCCTTGTGTGCCAGTTGATCCCTGACTCAGAAGAAAAAGAACTGTGACTCACTGAGTCCTCCCTGCAACCTCCTCAGGCACGGGCATCCCTGACTCCTCTCTGGTCCCCAATACCAGGAACAAACGGTGGTTAAACCATGATGACCCTGCCTTACTGACAACCCCTCCACACTTAGACTATGAAACCTGTGGCGACCCTGTGTGGCAGCCCTGCTGCGCACACCCCCAGACACTCACGCGCTCGTATTTACGCATGGCTGCTGCCTGCTACATTGGGGTTGGATTTGACATCCCACACATCCTTCCGTCAGAGGGTGAAAGTCTGGCCTCGTGAATTTTTGGAGGAAGTTAAATCACACTTTCTTATAATTACAGTGGATTTGAGTACACCTCCCGGGATCATTACCCTCCATTGACAACTTGCCTGCATTTAGAATTCTAGGCCTGTAACTGGGCACCTGGATTAGAGAGAGTAACAGAGCAAGGTGTGGGTGCACGGTCTGTGGTTGGAGTCCCTGGCTCTGCCTCCCACTCCGTGAGATGGACTGACCGTTGTGTCCCATCACGCTCGCCACCATGCCCCGCAGCCTCAAAGGACCTCAGAACTATGAAGGAAAAATGACTCTTTATTCCCTTGAGTTGTCCTATCAGGTGTTTTGTTCAGAACAATGGTTTCAAGGTAACTAATACATCTCCTTTGACCCTGGGGCCTACTTTGATGTCTGTGTCTGGTGTATGTTGTTTTCCATCACTGACATTTGTTTTAGTTTCTTGAAACGCATTCCACAGGTAGTAGGTGTGTGTGTGTGTGTGTGTGTGTGTGTGTGTGTGTGTGTGTGTGTG
>NW_026585504.1:47985846-48009915 GCF_907164565.1 Psammomys obesus | reverse complement strand
TGTGTGTGTGTGTGTGTGTGTGTGTGTGTGTGTGTGTGTGTGTGTGTAAGGGGAGGGCAGTCAGGACAGGATGAGGAAGGGAGACAGAGAATAGTAGAGAATAATCTGGGTCGTGCTCTGTGTCTCAGTTCTCTGGGTGGTGGGTGATGCCCATGAGGTGTGAGGAGGACATAGTCCAAGCTTACAGTTTACCAGGGTAAACAAATGAAAAGCAGTGTAGAATATAAAAGGAACTAGATCAGGAGAAACCCCATTGGGTAAGACCACCAAGCCCTGGCATATAACCAGGTAGGTGCAGGGAGACCGACTTAAACAAAATGATCGAGATGACAAAGTTTACGTCTCAGCTTAGAAGCTGGTATGAACCTGGAAGTTTAAGAAAGGCCATACAGTTGCTGGGAGGCAGGTAAGGGTGAGGTCAGACTGTGTTCTAAATCAAGAACCCTGAGCCAGGCTGCTAAGAGAGAGATCAAGAAGTGACTAGAGGCAGGGCTGAGCAGGAGTGCAGGGCTGGGAGCCTGGAAAAGCTGGCCTTCAGCTTGGTCTCTGAAGTCACCCTGACTTTGCCATTGAGACAGATCATCAATTTAGAAATGCTGTCTTGTGTTTCCTCCAAACCTACTGGAGCAGAATCTGCAGTTTCATGATTTTCATGTGACTATCCACACACCGGAGGAGATCTGAATTTCACCCTGAGGCAGGAGCAGGAGCAGGGGCGGACAAGTTGGGCAGTCTCTTCCTTGGCACCTTCGAGGGTCCATGGTCACAGCAACTTGGTGCATCCCTAGAATGGAAGCAAAACCTAGAAGCACCCTGGGCCAGTGAACTCCTGGGTACCAAGCATAGAAGTAATTGATTTTTAATGCACAGGAAAAAATTTTTCATCTCAAATAAAATATTAAAGAAAGCTATCAAAGAATGGCAAAGGAAAGAAAAGGTAGGCTCTCACACTGAGAGGATAAGAAAGTATTCATGGAGCTGTGGAAATCAAGTTGAGTGAAACACAAGTTCCTTGAACCTATCTTTTCAAGTATCCCACAGCTGAGAACTTTTCACTCTTTATCTCTCTGGAAGACAGAGAAACTAGGATTGAAAGTTTTGAGATGCAAGGATTTCTTCATTTTCCCTTGGATATTTTATTTTCAAGGAGCAGAAATAATAAAATCACTGTAAAAAGTGTAAGAAAGAAGGTTGAGAAGAATCAACAACCTTTGACAAGGCCCTGTCACTTTTTATTTTAGAGAAGCACAGCTGGCATTTCTTTAAGTGTTTCTCTGCCATTCTATATTCCTCTATTGAGAATTCTCTGTTTAGCTCTGTACTCCATTTTTTAATTGGATTACTTGATTTGTTGCTGATTAACTTCTTGAGTTCTTTATATATACTGGATATTAGTCCTCTGTCAGATATAGGGTTGGTGAAGATCCTTTCCCAGTCTATAGGCTGTTGTTTTGTTCTGACGACAATGTCCTTTGCTTTACAGAAGTTTTCAGTTTCATGAGGTCCCATTTATTGATTGCTGCTCTTACAGCCTATGCTGTTGGTGTTCTGTTCAGGAAGTTGTCTCCTGTGCCAATGAGTTCAAGGCTCTTCCCCACTTTTTTCTTCTAAGCGGTTTAGTGTGTCTGGTTTTATGTTGAGGTCTTTGATTCACTTGGACTTTAGTTTTGTGCAGGGTGATAAGTATGGATCTATTTGCATTTTTCTACATGTAAACATCCAGTTAGACCAGCACCATTTGTTGAAGATGCTGTCTTTTTTCCATTGAATGGTTTTGGCATCTTTGTCAAAAATCAGGTGTCCATAATTAGCCATCAGGGAAATGCAAATCAAAACGACCCTAAGATTTCACCTGACACCCATCAGAATGGCTAAGATCAAAAACTCAAGAGACAACACATTCTGGAGAGGTTGTGGAGAAAGGGGAACCCTCCTCCACTGCTGGTGAGAATGTAAACTTGTACAACCACTCTGGAAATCAATCTGGCGATTTCTCAGACAACTAGGAATAGGGCTTCCTCAAGATCCAGCTATACCACTCCTAGGCATATATCCAAAAGAGTCTCAAGTACACAACAAGGACATTTGCTCAACCATGTTTGTAGCAGCCTTATTTGTAATAGCCAGAAGCTGGAAACAACCCAGATGCCCCTCAGTCGAGGAATGGATGCACAAATTGTGGTATATCTACACAATGGAATATTACTCAGCAATAAAAAAACAAGGAAATCATGAAATTTACAGGTAAATGGTGGGATCTGGAAAAGATCATCCTGAGTGAGCTATCCCAGAAGCAGAAAGATGCACACGGTATATACTCACTCATATAGACATATAATACAGGATCAACCTACTAAAATCTGTACACCTAAAGAAACTAATCAAGAGGGAGGACTCTTGCTAAAATGCTCAATTCCTATCCAGAAAGGCAAAGAGGCTGGACATCAGAAGAAGGAGAAAAGAGGGAACAAGTCAGGAGCTGACACAGAGGACCTCTGAAAGGCTCTGCCCTGCAGACTATTAATGTAGATGCTGAGACTTATGGCCAACCTTTGGGCAGAGTTCAGGAAATCTTATGAAAGAAGTGGGAAACAGTAAGATCTGGAGAGGACAGGAACTCCACAAGGAGAGCAACAGAAACAAAAAATCTGAGCATAGGGGTCTTTCCTGAGATTGATACTCCAACCAAGGACCATGCATGGAGATAACCTAAGACCCCTGCACAGATGTAGCCCATGGCAGTTCAGTATCCAAGTGGGTTCCATTGTAATAGGAACAGGGACTGTCTCTGACATGAACTGATTGGACTGCTCTTTAATTACCTCCCCCTGAGGGGGAAGCAGCATTACCAGGCCACAGAAGAAGACAATGCAGCCACTCCTGGTAAGACCTAATTGACTAGGATCAGAAGGAAGGAAAAGAAGACTTCTCCTATCAGTGGACTTGGGGAGGGGCATGCATGCAGAGGGTGGAGGAAGGGAGGGATTGGGACGGGAGGAGGGAGGGAACCACAGGGGGGTATACAAAGTGAATACAGTATAATTAATAAAGAATTAAAAAAAAGAAAAAAAAAAGAAGCACAGCTGCAGTCACAGTGGTCCAGGACAAAGATGCTGATGGATCCAATAAAACAAACAAACAAACAAACAAACAAACAAACAAAATAGCAGCTTTCAAAGTAATGTATAAAGTTGATAGGTTAGCAATATGGTGACTTAGTTCTTTTCATACTGCTGTGATAAAACACCTCGAGCAAGACAACTCACAAAGAAAAGTGTGCAATTGGGGGATGGTTTACAGTTTCAGACTTTGAGTCCATGACCATCATGGTGGGGTTCATGCTGCAGGCAGACAGACATGGTGCTGGGAGATTACATGATGAGACAACAACCAAGAGAGAGAAACAGCCAAATGGACTAGCGTGGGCTTTTGAAATCTCAAAGCCCACCCCCACTGACACATCTTCTCCAATAAGTCCACACCTCCTAATCCTCCCCAAATAGTTCCACCAACTGGGAACCAAAGCATTCAAACATAGAGGCCTATGGGAGCTGTTCTCATTCAAGCCACCACACTATGTTAAGACCTTAGGTAGGCTATATAACTCTTTTTAAAGATTTATTTTTTAATTCAAATATGACCTTTATCAGATTTTTTTTACTGTACACAATATATATTTCACAAAAACATTTTGTCAAAGTAGATGAGGTAGAAGATTCTGTGTTACGCACATTTTTTCATGACTAACAGCAATATTTTAAAATTCGGTGGCAAATTGTCTTAGTCTATTTCCTCCATGGAAATGATTGAGGCTGGGAACCTTATATGGAAAAAGATTCACTTGGCTCATGGTTTTGGTAGCTAGAAAGTCTAGCTAGCCTGACAAGTGCCTTCTGTCTGAATCCCAGCAGTGTGGATGACATCCCATAGCCAGGGAGTGCTCATAAACAGTGAGTATCAAGTGAGTTCAGAGGTGGCCCTATAGCAGGAGAGCAAGCAAGAGACCCAGCGAAGATCAGGCTTTGCTTTTGTAACAACTGTCTCTTTCGAGAACTAATCTTTTCCCATAAGACCCAAACCACTTAGGCAACCAGTGTTGACATCTTCATAAAGGCTGTCATGACTCACCCTCTTCCCACAAGGGAGTTGTATTGGAGAATTAAACTTCAAATGAGTTTTGGCAGGAACCAATCACCTTCCAACCAGAACATGAATGCTGTGTTTCCTGCTTGGTAAAAAAAAAAAATCGACATGACATGCCTATGATATGCTGGGTGATGGCAACAGCTAGTGTGATCTAAGAGCAATAATACACATTCCTGACATAGAGTCCCTGAAGAGAGGCCAGTAGAGGCATCTGATGAAGGTCCAGCCTCAGTTATAATGGAGACCCAGGATACTGGAGAGGCCAAGACCATGGGTATCGGCCAAGGACAGTAGAAGGAGGAGAGCTGAATTGAGCCTGAGTCAAGCTGTGAATGCAGGAACTGGAAGAGCTGGTGAACTGAGGCATCTGCCTATTGGAGCACAGAAGATCATGAGTGAACTCCCGATGTTGAAATTTGGATTTGCATTGTGGTTTTGCTTAGATCTGATTGTTTTTATGACTTGGTTTTTCCATTTTGGAATATGAAAGTATGCAATTAATTTTTATTTTGAGGAGTCCACAACTGAGAGACTTTAAATTCTTAAAGAGACTTTAGAGCTTTTAAGATGTTGATTTTTTTTTTTTTAAAGACTGTGGGACTTTTAAAGTTGTACTGTATTTTATATTATGATATCAACATGAAGTCTTGGGGCCATGAAAGAAAAGGGTATGGCTTAACAGTGATGTGTATGCGTGTCAAGCTGACAAAGGGTGGATTGTGCTGGTTAGTTTTATTGTCAACTTTATGAAACGTGGTGTCACCTGGGAAGGAGAACCTATGGTTGTGCCTGTGAGAGATTGTCTTTGATGACCGCTGCCAATGTGCGTGGCACCCTCTCTAAGCAGATGATCCCGGGCTGCATAAAAAAATGAGCTGTGCATAAACTTGGTAGTGAGCCAGAGAACAAGCCAGGAGGCAGCATTCTTCCATGGTGTCTGCCTCCATGGTTCTGCTTTGAGTCACTACTGTGACTGCTCTTGATGGTGGACTGCGACTTTAGGAGCTGGATTAACCACTCCCCCTATCACCCCCACGACGATTTTGTTCGTGGCGTTTATCACAGCGACGGAAAGCAAACTAGAACACACATACAGCTCTTATAAAACAATCACAGAAAATAACAGAACAAGTCATGGATGATATGGGGAAACTGGAACCCTTTGGTGTGATGTAAAGTGGAGCAGTCCCCCCATGGGAACTCTTCAGAAAGCTAAACCAGAATTACCATGTGCTTTCTGGCTATGCTTCCCAAAAGATTTGAAACACTGAACTATGCTTGTGGCCATTGTTCTTGAAAGCATTGCTGACTGTAGCCAAAAGTAGGAAAAACCCAAGTATACATCAACAGATGAGTGAGCGAGCAGAATGTGGTACATCCATACGGAAGAATATTACTTAGTCATATAAATGAAACTGCATGCATGATACAATGTTGACAAGCCTTGACAATAGGCTAAGTGACACCAGCTAGACACCAAAGAACAAATGTTGTGTGTTTTCGCTTATATGGAGAACAGCCAGATGTTCCGAGGCAGGTGGAAGAGGAATGAGGAAGTATTACTATGTGGTTATAGTGTTTGGGAAGCTGAAAATGTTCTGGGAAAAGGCAAACGATTGTTGCACACTCTTGGGATTAAAATTAGTGACAATGAGTGTGCACCTCAAGTGGCTAAAATGGCAATTAAAAAATTTTATTTCACCATAGTAACCCTTTAGAAAAAGCAAACAAACCTTTATTTGCATTTACTTTATGCTGACTTTATTCCTATGAAGTAAATTTTTTTTCAGTTTCTCTGGGATATCTTTTCATTCTGTGCAACTTCCTGTAGTGGCTGCAGAACATTTGCTCCTTTTCAGTGAGGATCATCTCAGTGTGGCAGGGGAGCTCATGCATGGGTTAATCTGGCCATGAGCTCTCTAAGTCACTTGGCGTGTCTTAGCTGCTTCGGACACTCAGTGACTGGAGAATCTACACCTAAGCTTTTTCAGCATAATGCTTTACATTCTTCAGCGTGTGCAGCAAAAATTCAGCACTCGTTTTGGGCCACCGACCGTGTGTCCAACCCCACCGTTTGGCCCGGGCACACCTACCAACTCTACCATTTTATCACCCTAAAGGCACACATTCTTTTTTTAAAGTCACATCTTACAGATGCTTGTGGTTTTCAGGTATCTATGCCCTTGCTGGTTTGGGCAGTTTCCTGGATGTTCTTACAGCGAATATGAAGATTTGAGCCTCTCTGTTTGCATTACTTTGTGGGGACTTTTAGGTCAAGAGAGTAGTGAACTGTCATCACAGGGCAGCTTAGGCCGCTCCGTAATGCACGCTGTAAATTACCCACATGCTGTTTAGAATGCCACAGGAAGCATAAGAGTCAACTCCTGCAGGTCATAATGGGACACAACCACTGCTGTTGGGATATTTGCTCTAGCCTGCTGAGCTCAAGATCCTAGTTCTTCACTTGTCCTCCTTCTTCCTGCCCACTGTGTCTCAGCAGCCTTTATGAAGTGATTCATGGAGTTGCTCAAAGGAAAGGAATCTCCTTCTCTCCCATATTGCCTTTGCTGCCCTTCCCTCGAAGGCCAAGAATCCTGTGCATTCTCCCTCCAGGACAAGAACTTGCTAGGCCCACCTACCCTGCATCTGTCTTCGTGGGCCACATGCTCTCCCTTCCCTTCCCCTTCTTCCCTCCAACCTAGCCCTTCCTCCTTCCCTTCCCAGGTGTGGGTCCTTCTGTGAGTCCCTCCCCATCAGCATCCATCGCCCTCCTCCTCCCTCCAGCACATCATACCCAGGGATTCCAATCAGAGTGCCTACACTGTTCCTTCCCTCCTTCCCCTTGCATTCTTGGTGGGAACTGAACTTGGGCACTCAGTGGAGCTTAGGGAATCTTTCCGGTGCTTGGCTGTTGTTGGGACTCTAACCTAGCTTTCTTTCCTCCCTTGTGCCTGTGTCTACCTGGTACTGAAAGCTTTGAGGGGGCATAGGCAGGCCTGCCACTCAGTCATGATTCTAGCCAACACTGGGAGCTCAGCAGAGCTGTGATGTGTGATAGCAACCGATTTTAAAAGACAGGGTGATTTCTTGTTAAACCCAGACTAGACCAAACTCAGGCATTAAAAACAAAATTAAATTAAAAAAACAAAGCAACAACAACAAACGGCCTTTTGCTATTACTTGTAGAGATAATATGTAAACAACTGCCCATCTCCTCTGCAGGAATAGTGTGTCTGTGGGGAAAGCCTGTTCATCCTTGTCATTGTCAACGCCACTATTAGGAACTGCTCAGCTGGGATGAAAGCCTTTAAGCTGTAGTCTTGAAGGTCAGCCCTGGACATACGTTCATCAGAGGCATTTTGGAATGCTTAAATATTTTAGGATAAGAGTAACTACGGGGTTTGTGAGGGTCATGATTCTCCTCACAATCTTCTGAAACAAACTAAACATATGTTTTCATACAGTCCTTAAGACAAATATGTGATTCTCACTTGGGAAGGAGATTTTCACTCAAGAGTTGTGTGTAAAAAACATATTTATGTGAAATGGATTATACTTTAAAGGTCCAGGGAGTGGTTGACTTCTCTGTATTTTGGGGGGGGGGTTGTAGAACTGTGGTTGGAAGCTAGATCTCTGTTGTGCTGACCTGCCGCCCTCCTCCCATGGTGTCACGCCCCCAGCCCTCCGACTCTCATTGTCAATCCACTTCTTTTGTGGTTTCTCTCTGGTACCAGGCTGGTGCAACCCGGGGCTCCAGGTTCCCGAAAGGTTCTGTGACTTGGTCTCCGGGGGAGGGGAGGGGCGGGGCACGGCGCACACAGGCAGAGCGATAGACTAGAGTGTACTTACCGGTGATCTCCAAATGCTTCCCTGTTCTCACTGTGCCTTACGTTTAAGGCATAGAGCCCGTGTATGCCTCTTCCACGCCTTTCAGAAATGTGAAGTGCAGTCTCTGTGCGAGAGAAAAGTGAGTCTTCTATTTTCTGTAAGACCGAAAAAGCGGTTTATTTAAAGTGAGACCGTCTAGACAGGCATCTGGTCATAACTTGATCAATGTCCTATTTAACAATAGTCAAGGGCAGATAGAATCTAGCAGCGGCTTATCAGCAGATGTACTGCTGATAGTACTGGGTAGACTCCTGCCCACACCCAAGTCCTCTCACACAACTGACTGAACCCCAGATCAAAACTACAGAAGTGACGAGGGCCACTTGTGAGGAGGATCGCCACAGCCCAGCCCCATGAAGCAACACCTCCTGATTTGTAATCATACTTCTTAAGGCAGGCATCTTTACCGTGATTATGCTTCTGAACCCCTCTGTGCTAAGGCCCTTGTGTACTGGAACCATGTTAAAATAAAGGAAGCAAGAGCATGCAGGGACACTTCAAGCTTTCAGGGTTTTTCTTTCCTAGCTCTGGCGACACGCCTTTCCCTTTGTTCTCCCAGGGAAAGAGTGGGTGGAGGAAATTTATACCTACTAATTTTGCTCAGGTGTGCAAGGAAACACCCTTCTTTGGCAATCAGGCCCAATATGATTGTCATTAAGCAATCCTGTTCCCACCATCTCCTGGAAAGGGCAGTGTCTGGACTGTTGCCACTGGCTTGCATGGAGTCATTGTCGTGGATTATCGCACCTGACTCTCAGGGCAGACTCAGGAGCAGAATTATGAACAGGACTATGCACATTCAGAATTTCTTAATTTTTGCCTTTTTAAAAAAAAAAAATCTTCAAATTATAGAAACGTAACACCGGGCATTGTTCTGTCCATTCTAAGAGCCACCAAGCCCGCCCCTAACGACACTCTGAGCAGGCGGTCCTCTGTTCCATACTCCTGCTGCACTGTGAGTTCTCCAGCCACAGTCTCCACATTTCATCTGGTCAGATTTGACGTCCATTAGCATTTAATTTTTTTTCTAGAAAAAAACAAAAACAAAAACAAAAAACAGATCCTATTTGACTTTGGAGATACAAAGACCCCCAGTGCCATTTCCATTTCCTTTTAAGAGCATTTAACCAGGACACATAATGGTGGGATGCCATCCCTCCATCCACAGGCATGCGACTCCTGAGGGAGAAGAGCAAGCCAGGGCTGGGTGCCGTCCATTGATGAGCACCTGCTGGCCTTCTAGAGGCTCCAGCCCCGGCATTGCAAAGAACACAACCGCTTGAGCAAACACCACAGCAACAAACCCAAAAGCTACATGACCCCTTCACTCTGCCCAAAGATTGTCCAAGAGTCTCAGCATCTGCTTCGATCCCCTGTTGCATGGAGCCCTTCAGAGGACATCTATGGTAGGCTCCTGTCCTGTTCCCTCTCTTCCTCCACTTTCAGTGCCTATCCTGTTTGCCCTTCTGAATGAGAATTAAGCATCCTCCCTACAGTCCTCCTTGTTGTGTAGCTTCTTTAGGTCTGTGGATTGTGGTGTGGCTTTCCTGTAATATATGGTTAATATCCAATTATAAGTGAGTATACACCATGAGTGTTCTTCTGGTTCTGGGATACCTCACTCAGGATGATCTTTTCTAGATTATCCATCTACCTGCAAATTTCATGATTTCCTTGTTTTTAATAGCTGATTAGTATTCCATTGTGTAAATGTACCACAATTTCTGTATCCATTCTTCAGTTGAGGGACATCTGGTCTTATGAAAGAAGTGGGGGATAGAAGGACCTGGAGGGGACAGGAGCTCTACGAGGAGACCAACAAAGCCAAAAACTCTGGGCCTAGGAGGGCCTGTAGAGACTGATGCACCAACCAAGGACCACGCATACAGAGGACCTAGACCCCTGCTCAGATGTAGCCCATGGCAGCTCAGTCTCCATGTGAGTTCCCTAGTAAGGGGAGCAGGGGCTGTCTCTGACATGAACTCAGTTGCCTGCTCTTTGATCACTTCCTCCTGGTGGGCATCCTTGCCAGAATACAGAGGAAGAGGATCCAGGCAGTCCTGATGGGAACTGACAGGCTAGGGTCAGATGGGAGGAGAGGAGGAACCCCCCCCCTTTTCACCTTTTCAGTGGGCTAGTTAGCCTTTTGCCCTGGGTTTGAGACCTAACAGTCTACAGAGTAAGTTCCAGAGCAGTCAGGGCCAAAGGGAGACTATATTTCAAACAAAGAAACAACAAAGAAAAAGTAGACATGAAAGCATTTGTCTGTAGGTTGCTCAGATCTTTAATGCTGACTCTGGGTTGCTTTGCTTACTTTCAGGGAGAGGTGGTTCAGAGAGAAGTACATTCCCAGAGTTGAACCATTCATAGAAAGAAAGTCTTCAGTTGTCTGGGTATAGTTACTAGAGATTTTGTTTGTGTTCTGTTCCATGTTGGATCAGTCCCAATAGTGCCTAGACAGGATTTTTCAACCTTTTATTTATTATTTTGGTGTGTATATGGTGGTGCATTGCTTAGGCCTGGAGGTCAGAGGATAATTTTGTGACAGTTCTCTTCTTCCACTTTGGGTTGGTTCTAGGCGTGGAAGCTTACCAGCCCGTGGAAAGATTTTTCCCTTCAAAGTCAGAAGGACTATGAAGCAAAGCGTTACCTTCTCACTCAATAGTTTCCCTTTAAAACAAAACAAAACAAAAAGCCCCACATGGTTTCGTTCTACCATACCTTGATGTCATCCTTTCTGAAATCATGACCAAATTCTCAAATACAGTCACAGATGGATGACATTTATAAAATACAATCTATGGAAACCCCCCCATCTGAGCTGGGTGAGGTTCTTTCCCCGCTGACTTGACAGAGAGGGTGGAGCCTCCTTTTGCAATGCTCTATGCCAGTGTGAATTTTCATTGGAGCAAGAAAGCAGTTTTAATACCTGTAACGACTTTCCCTACAGTGGGGTTGCTTAACAGCCTGAAAAATAGACATTTAAGACAGCACTCCTACAGGGCTATGTACTCAGGTTCTCCTGGCTCTGAGACAAACACAGTTCTTCAGCTATGGCTTTATTGCAGAGGGCCATAAATCTATAGTGATTTATAAAAAGTGTATGTGTGTGGTGTGTGTGTGTGTGTGTGTGTGTGTGTGTGTGTGTAGATCAGAGGATAATGTATAGAAGTTGGTTCTTTCTACTACCTGGGAATCAAACTTGGGTCTTCAGGCTTGATAACAAGCCCCTCTGTACACTGAGCCACCTTGTGGCCCCCAGAAACTTGCTTATAATTTTTATCTCTTCCCAAGCCTTGCACACACTGGGGACATATTTCTTCTAGAAGATTCTGTCAGTCATTAAGCCAAACACCAGCCTGTCTGCTGTGAAACAAACGCACACAAGCCAAGAAAAGACACATGGGAGTGAAACAGGACAGCACACCATCTTACCTTTGTAGCTCCTGTGCAGGGGTGTTTGCTATATTCACACCCTGATATCCCTTGAGAAGTCAGGGGAAGTGTCCTTAAAAAGGTTTGGAGGTGTTAATGTGTAAACCAAGTAGAATTTTCTAGCTTATTGATTAAATCGTAGTAGGGCCCTCTCAGTACAATGCTTGGTGGTTTGGTTTTGTTTTTTAGATTTCTAAGAATGACAAGTTCTTAGAAAGTTTGTATTCCCCCAAATACTCCCAGTACAACTCACTGCAAACAGACGTGGTCCCTAAGACAGTGATTATGAGCATCTCAGTGTCTCGACTGGGTCACAGTTCTTGAGTTCCAGAAGGATGTGCCCAAAACAAACAGGCAAGTAACGCTGGCTCTGGGTGGGAAAGAGAGTGAGTCCCTGGTCAGAAGTGGGAGGCGACTGCTCCCAGAGCATGAGGTGACCCTCCACTTGCCTCACACACAGGACTGCAGGCCTCCTCAAGAACCAGGCGTTTTAAATTGAGCCGGGCTTCATCTGCCTCGTGGGGACAGCTGTGCTCTGAAAGCTCCAACTCTAGGGTTCTTGAAGGAAACAGAACACAGTAAAAGTAAGCAGAGGAAGAGCTAGGGAACCAGAATGTGCCCTTCTCATCGCAGTCATCCAGGAACTGTACCTCCCTCCACCCATCGTTGTACCTTTTTTCCTGAAAGAGCCAGCCTTAAGTGTGGGGCTGTTAACACCAGCAGCCAGTTGCCTGCCCTTCCATGGGGCCTCTTCCAGTCACATTTTATTAGGAAGATGCTTTTATCAAGCTATGATTTCAGGAGCATTACAACCAATAACAATTGCTGCCGCTTGACTACCAGGAGTGCTTGAGTCCTGCCCGGGTCCTGGACATTTGGAGGGAAGGGCAGGGCTGCTGCTGGGAGCAGACCTGAATGTCTGTTTGTGGGCAGTGCAACTGGTACTAAGATGGAAGTATCAGGGCAGGAGATTAGGGGCCCAGATGTTTAACTGGAAGATACCCAATCTCCCTCTCTCTCCCTCCTCCCCCTCAGACACACACACTCACCCCCATCCCCACACATATACTTTCTAATAAATTTTTTAAAAACTGTGTCAGGGTTAGCTGGGTGAAGTAGTGCATACCTTTAATCCTAATAGTCAGGAGGAGGAGGCACAAAGATCTCTGTGAGTTAAAGTCCAGCCTGATCAATATAGCAAGTTCCAGGCCACCTAGGGCTACATAGGAAAACATGTTCCAGGATTAGACAGCAGTGATGACTATATGCTTGTGGGGATATCCTAAAATAGTGTCTGGTGATCTTTAAAAGGTTATAGTTATGATATGTGAATTATATAATATCTTATTTTTGAGGAAAAAAATGTGTGTTGGTATAAAGCAAGTGCCTGGAAAAGAGAAATGGCTTCGAAGGAATAACTTGTGAAGTTTTGTTTTAGAGTTGCATCACGTGGAGGCTTTGGAGAGCAGTGATTTTGTGTACTTGAGGGAGGAGGGATTAATCCTGAGCTAGTGCTGGACCCGGATGTTGAGAGAATCAGTTACATCTCAGTTGTGAAATCAAGTACTCCCCACATTCACTTGGATGATGCTCAGTAGAGCGGGTGTGGAGTCCAGACACAGGCAAGACCATCAACGATGCTTCTGAGCAGTTTGCTTCAGCTCTTCTGTCAAATTCCCCTAAACAGTACCTTTCTGTGAGTGTCACCCAGGCAGAGTGTGTGCTTATCTGACACGCAGCATTGCTGCTCTCTTAATGGGTCAGACACAATTGATAACATTTGTTGTGTGAATGGCAGCCCGCCCACACATCTGTCCTTGTCATCAGTACGCACGAGTGCTCACATCCTTCAGCTCAGACAAGTCCTGTCAGATGAAGTTTGCCTCAGCCACATTTAGTTTTGCCATTTGTCTCTGTGTGTTCCTCTTAAGAACTACAGCTCTCTGCAGGGAAATGGAATCCTATAAGAGAAAAAAAGAGCAAGAGGGCCCAAGGGAGAAATGTGTGTCTTCTCTGCTGTTCTCACTAAGCTCTCGGGGCTTGCTGTGATGTTCCAAGACCATCACCAGGTGACTATATAGGGAACACCAGTTTGTGTAACCTTCTATTTAGGAGAGTGATGCGCAGGTCCAAGAAGCAAGGCCACGCACGACCTTCCCCTCCCCAGTCTTCCCAGGCACGATGCCCTTGTTAGGCCACACTGAAGTCAGAGAGACCCTTCCCCTACACTCTACTCAGCTAGCCTTTGGGCTCTTAGGTTGATGTTTCTTTATAAAACACCCTTAAAAAAAAAAAAGTGACACGCCTTCCCTAGCCACCATTACTCTCAGAGAGGGATGTGGCCTCATAAGCCCTTCCCAGTTCCTTGATGAACTTCTGTCAGGCCCAGGCTTGTACAGGTCTTGTGTGGGTAACCATGGCTACCCTGAGTCCACGAATGGGATGGACATTATGTCCAGAAGACATCTTTTGAACACACCTCCTCATTCTCTAGCTCCTTCACGTCCCTCCCCTTCTCGGAAGGGGTGACACAGATGTCACATTTAGAGATGAGCACTCCACTATCCCTTAGTCTTGGCCCTGCAGCCAGTTGTGTGTATCGTCACTCGCTGTTGCCTGATACAGTAGGAAGCTTCTCTGATGAAGGCTGAGACCACTTGCTAAGCTGTGGGTATAAACGTGAATGCTTAGAAGGCGGTTCCACCACATGTCCATTTAACAAAACAAAACTTGCAGGTACCCCCCCCCACACACACTCCCCTCAAGCTTATGATCTTTCTAGTTACCAACTCTGGACCAAATTTACCATACCAGGTTTGAGTGTCCCCTGTGTTCAGCAGGCCTCAAATCCAATCGGACGCTTGTTGGTTACTTTCATAGCGGTTCTGGCACCAGGCTTGTCTCCCGCTCTTCCTCTGCTGACACTGAGTTTGATCCACACTAATGGTTTCCTGTTGCCCCCACCCTCTTTATGCCTGTTCAGACTACCCTGTGTCTATTTGAACTCATCACTTTGTTCACAAAGTTGTCCCTGCCCATCTCTCTCTACCTCGCCGTTCGCCAGTTTCTATGTTCTCATCTGGCTAATGTCCATGTCCCACAGTGCTGAGCTCACTCACCAGTCTCTGAGAACTTCCTTGGCCTTCTTTTGCTAAGGTCAGGCCCATCTGCCTCGATAGCACCTGACCAAGTATATATTTACTGTTTAACTCTAAACTCCATGGGGAGAGTCTCTAAGTTGTTACCTGGAGCAGGTGAGAAGCTTGGTATGTGGAGGGCTTGCCATGTGGAGATCTGGCTCTTCTGTTTTCCTGTATTCCTTCTAATACGGCTGCTTGCCACTGTGTCTACCGTTGCCTTCTTCTCACACTGAGAAAGCTGAAGGAGGGGAAATGACCATTTTGTATTGTACATTAGAATCATACTACTTTGGCTCATGTATCAGTTACATTCATTTTTCCATGGCCACACTGGCTGACAGAAACAACCCAAAGGAAGAAAGATTCATTTTGGCTCATGATTTCAGGGGGGTTGCCCCCATCATGGCAGGGAGGGCAATTCACGGAGACAGAAGCGTGAGACAGGATGTTAACGCCACAGCAGACCAGGAAGCTGAAGCTGAAGCAGACCAGGAAGCAGAAGCACAGGACTGCTCTGGTGACCGACTTCTGAGGCCCGGACTCCTCAAGGTTCTACAAACTCCCAACAGTGCCACAATTTGGGGGCTAAGGTCAAACCATGAGCATGCAGGGAACATTTCAATTCCAAGTCAGAAAGCCTGTAAAGGAGACGGAAGTTCTGAGTGAGCAAAGAGCTTGGTTGGATTCCATCAGGCAACAGGCTGTCGGGCTTATCCCTACAAGCCTTTGCCCTTTCCACCTTTTGCAGTCTTTGCCGTTCTGGAAGGTAAGCAGTGTAAAGTAGCCTCTCCCTGTCATAGGGAGCCTGTAACAGTGAATGCCCTGATTCAGTCATCTGACTGGCTCATTATGTTCCCATCTGAGTTCATGGAGCAGATCCTCACTGACACAGAGGGAAGCGGGGCCAACTTCTACAATGTCTTTCATGAAAAAGTTTTTAACCTTCTCTTTAGACACACAAAAAATTTCCTTTAATATACCCTATCACTCTGTCACCGAAGTGTTTTTAAAAATGTCCAAACAGGTCAAGCTCTGTGCTGAAAGGTTCGTTTTGTACATCCTAGGAGGATATGGGCAAGCCTAGGGGAGTGAGAAATTTGAAGGAGGCAGCATGAGGAGCTGATGGTATTGTCAGATGCTTTGTAGAAGAACAACCTGACAATCTATTTTCCTCCAGGCTGACTTGTTTGTGTGTTTGTGAGTTCGTATGGAGGCCATGGGGAATTGGTCTTCCCGATGTCCTTTTTCTTCCAGGTGAGTCTCCAGGTCACCCCTCCGTGCACCCGGGAGAGACAGTATGAGCACCTTGGGCGGTGCTGCAGCAGATGCCAGCCAGGTACTCTTGCCCCTCGGGCCTTCTAGCTTTCCTTTTCTGTCCTGAGGAATGAAGAAATCCAAGTCTTTCACAGCAGTGGCAGGTCATGACGTCTGCCACTCAGAAGACAGAGTGCTTTCCCTCGATAGACATCACCTATGCGGCAAAGCAGCTTGAGAAACTAGTCTTCCACTCATTCTGAGAAGGCAAGGTTTCCCAAAATCACATCTTAGAAAAACAGGAAGTGCAACTGATACTTGAAACTGTGTGCACAAAAGTCTTATTTTGGAATAAAAAAAAACTGGAGTTGCTTAACCATTGACAGACCTTCTCCCATATACCAGCCAAAGAGCACAAAGTGGGCTGAGCGCCACCTTCCCCAAGGGGAGCCCAGTGTTTGTATGCCCCTGTGGAATCCCAGCCTGCCAGGTCCTCACACTCTTTTGTTTTTGGAGAAGGCAGAGAAGCCCAGGCTACTTTGTAGCTAAGGTCTTTTGGATGCTTTGACTGCAAATAGCTCTTGAATATACAAGACACAGATCCCATACTTTGATCAAGTGCAAGTGCATGCTAAGGTGAGGCTGTATGAGTCTTGGTCACAGGAAACTGGCCATTATCGTAGTGCATAGAGAACAGGGAGCCAGTTATCCACAGTGAAGGCAGGCAAGAGTTAGCAAAGTTAAGGGGAACAGCCAGCCCTCTAGCTTAGCCCTCTTCTTCTCTTGGTCTATCCCTGCCAACCTCTCAAGTTCTGCAGGGACCAGCCCAATTCCAGAGATCTGCTTCTCAGTCAGCGGAGTTTGGGGATGCAAAAGATGACTGGTGGGTTGTTTATTTTGACAAACTGAGAGACTGCTGTAACAGCAAACCCAGGATGGAACAGCAGTACGTATAGCAAATCTGGGATGGGATATTCAGCACGCAGAGGCCTGAGGAGCCTCAGGTACTGTGCTCACTGCCTTGGGGGGCCCTCATTTCATGTATTACCCTGTCTTAAAAGGCTTTCTGTCAACCAGAGTCATAGGTTGGTGTTTATTTCCTTATTTGTTGCCGGGGATTTAATCCAGATTCTCACACGTGCTCAGCATCTGCTCTTGTTTAGTTTTGATTTATCGCTATTGTTTTGGTTTTGATTGGTACATTGTCTTCTCAATTTAAGGAAAATACCTGTCTTCTAAATGCACTCCTACCTCCGACAGTGTGTGTCTGCCCTGTGGCCAAGATGAATACTTGGATACCTGGAATGAAGAAGATAAATGCTTGCTGCATAAAGTCTGTGATGCAGGTAGGCCTGTCACACTGATTCGCATCACTGGGGAGAAGGGGGAGATGGAGATGCATCTTCCATCTTCCGTTCCTTAAATCTGCTCCACAGACGCATGTTAAATACGCGTTTTTCCTTTCAATGGTGCAGGAAGAGGTTCCACTCAAGTTTTTTAGGTCCCCAGTGCCTTGGGTTGAAATTTTTCACCTTTTTGTTCCATAATTTGTTTACACAATACTTTAATTGTGAACACAACTTACCATTGACAAAATATTCCCACAACGTTTGATGTGTCTGTGTCACTTAATCTTCCCCTAGCCCTGTACTTGTCCCATTTTAAAGACACAAAATTGAGGCCCGAAATGGAGTGACTTCTCTAGGATTAACAGATGAGAAAAAGGGCTTGGATTGATCTTCCCCCGCGCAACGTATGTTTTATTGTTAGTTTGCCGCTTCACCAGGCTATCATAATTTGGGGGAGAGGAGCTGCATAATAAAAAAAAAAAAAAAAAATTTGAGACAGGATCTCACTCTGCAGTTCAGGTTGGCCTGGAGCTTACTACGTAACCCAGGCTGGTCTCAAACTTGCAGCAGTACCCTGCCTCAGCTTGGCAGGGCTGAAATTACAGGGATGCACCTCCAAGCTCAGCTCCATCTAAAAAAAAGCATAGTTTATTTTTAGGAACAAGGATCAAAATACATATCATGGATCTCTTGAGAGGTTCTTTTCTCTCTCTTTTCCTTGCTCTGTTCTGAGTACTAAAGCATCCACCATGTTCCTCTAGCAGCACTTCAGATGTGGACCTAATGATTAGTTGTAACCCCGGGTTGACACTTACCATATTCTTTCCCTGTTATTTCTGTACATTGCACATTAAATCTAGAAGGCGGGTAGGATTCTGGTTTATTTTGGCTAGGGCCTAGCAAACCCCTTCATCCATAGCATAGTTCATCTGAATAACATTGGGGATTTTGTTTTTGTAATGTTAGCTATGGCTAAGCATGAGTTGGATCTTCTCCCGGGTGCTGGGGAGCAACCCCAAGGCCTGCACCTGCCAGGTGGATTCCGCCACTCAGCTACATCCATTGGGTTTATTTTAGAAACAGAGGCTTCCCGTGGAGCCTGGCCTCCATCTTCCCGCCTCTGCTCTGCCTCGCAAGTGCCGGGATTGCAGGTGTGTGCTGCGAGGCCCAGCTACGTCTGTATTCATTAGGAAACCCAGAAGTCGGTGTTTGATTCTGCCTCCTTTCTTCGTTTATTAGACAGGTGCTTCGTAGAAATTCTCCCAGTCAGTTCCTTGCCTCCCCAAAGTGTAGCACATACAGAAAATGCACACTAAGGGCTGTCACTTTCAGAATCCCGGCTGGCTCATTCAACTTCCTTCCAAGTGTTTGCATGGACATGATGAACTCGTGAATGTACTTGGGTCTGAGGTTTGTCCACTAGTTTTACTGATGGTTTTACCTGGTCTGAGCCCAGGTCTTCTAATGCTACCACACGCATCTTTATGGACTCCCACACTTTTCCTGTCCTGAACTGTCATCAGATCTTACACACATGCACCCGATCAAAAAAGGGCCCAGATCACCTTTGATGTGGGTGCTGAGAACTGAACCTGGGTCCTCTGTAAGAGCAGCCACATGCTTCTAACCTCTGTCCCCTTGTGGGGCATTTTGTGTAGTTCTGTGCTAAGGGAGACCCACTGTTACTGATTTAATCTTTAGAGACTATGCCCCTGTTGGATACAAGTAGGAAGTAGGCATTTCTGAACACCGCCATTCTTCAAATGTGTCTGAGCTGGCTGGTGGACTTGAGGCTGGAGAAAGCGCTGTGGAAACGCTCTGGGCACCAGCATCTGATGCAGCCCATTTTATTTCCTTTGATGACCCTGACTCACCGCTGTCTCTCGGAAAGAAGGATTCATTCTGTCTACTTCCAAAATTAAAGCACACCGAACACATTAGCTTGTTCTTAAAATGTTCTTAAGATGCTGCCAGCCCACCCCCTCATACTTGCGCAGGATCCTGGTAGCATTTCACAGGGAAGTGGTGTGTGTTCCCGTATGTTTACATGTGCTATGTGCACCTTTCTGCGCAGTTCCCCTTTGTGCTGTAGGGTTTGGGCACAATGGCAAGACGGGCTCATGCTTGGGTCTAAAAAGCAGAATAATAAGGACGTCCCTTCTTAGTAACCTGAGACAATGAGGAAAGAAACAGGTTTTGATTTTCCCTGTCTCCTTTTCCCTTGGAAGTTAAGGTACAAAGACAACATAGATAATCCAGATGAGATGGAACCCTTCAGCATTTCCAGCGTGGGTTTTCTTCTTCTTTTTTTTTTTTTCTTCTTTTTAAAGATTCCTTTTATTTTTACTCATGCATATATGTGTAGAGGATGGCATGTGAACATACATGCAGGTGCCCAAGGAGGCCAGAAAAAAAGTGTCAGGGTCCCTGGAGCTGGAATTAAAGGCAGGCGTGAGCTGTAAGACATGGGTCCTGGGAATGGATTGCACATTTGCTTTGCAAGAGCAGAATGGGCGCTTACACACTGAGCCGTTTCTACGGCCACTTGGGAGATTTTAAATAAGATTATGGCTTCATGGCACGTGTGTGTACACACCTGAACTGTCAAGCTTCCTTATCCACAGTAGCCGTGTTCTGTGAAGTCACCACAACCATTAAGTTAATGGGTCCTGAACAACTCACTGCTCCTAAGAGAATTCAGGCCTAGGTTCTTACAAGCCCCTGGCCGGAGGCCTCCATCACATGCTGCCGTTTACTAGATATGTTTTATTGACTCAGTACACAAGTCAAACCTTACACCACACGTGTTTTCTGGGCAGGGCCCATCACTGTCCTCTTGTATGTAGAACACAAGACACTGCACACGAGGCTATGTGAAACAGGACATCGCCAAAAAAAAAAAAAAAAGAAAAAAAGCACAAACGAGAAAAGTGGCATTGGATAGACGGCAGCAAGGATACGCCTTCAGGCTGGGGACATGGCTGAGTGGTGGGGGCCAGGCTGGCCTGCCCGAGGCCACGTAGCTTCACTCCCCAGTGCCACACGGCAGGGTGGGGAGGCGGAGGGAGGGCAGAAGAAAGGATGAAAGCTGAAGCCTGCATGCAGAGGCCCTGCTGAGACTGTAGTGTGACTCCAAGCTGTGCTCGGTCCCACCCGTGTCCAGGAATGACCTCGAGCACAGGAATGACCTCGAGCACAGCGTGCGTGTTAATAGAAATTGCCGTGAACGAGGAAGCTCTGAGGAGCTCTGACTCTGAGGAGCAAGAATGATTCGTGTGTGTTGGCACCCAGCTTACTCTGTAGTTAAATTCCCATATGCCCCTATTCCAGAAAACTGAGAGAGGCTGGGAGATTGGAGCGAGAAGGCAAGCACCCTCCATCTATTGTGAAGAGACCCTGACCCGAGGGACAGACAGACTGCTGCCAAAGTGTGGACTGATGCCCACTTCTGTGCTTTGTCCACTTGGCTGAGCACCCCAGAGCCTTCAGGACCCCAGGATCAATTCACAGAAACATACTTAGGTTTAGCTAAACTTATGTGACATCTGAATTTACAATAAATAAATAAATAAATGTTTAAAAAAGTTTAAAAAGAAATTAAGCAGCTGTGTTCTGCTGTATGTTTCCCGAAATAATTAAGCCTATTAACACAGAACTGTTTAGAGAGCCCACACAACTCCTAGTTATTAGGAAGGAGAGTCCTTTGGATAGTTTCCTGCCAATAAGGAAGTACGGGAAGGAACTCAGGGGTTCCTCAGACCCAGTGAGTCACTGTTGGCAGCCAGAGGCAGCTGGCTGGCGGGCTGTTTGGAGCTGGGAGGGGGGCGGGGCACCCGGTGGACAGTGTGTTCGTGTCTCCTGCCCTCGCTGGTCTCTGATCCATCTCTTGTCTCCCGCAGGCAAAGCCCTGGTGGCCGTGGACCCCGGCAACCACACAGCCCCGCGTCGCTGTGCGTGCACGGCTGGCTACCACTGGAACCCCGACTGCGAGTGTTGCCGCCGCAACACCGAGTGCGCACCGGGCTTCGGAGCCCAGCATCCCTGTACGGGTGTACGGCTGCTTCTGTGTGTGTGTGTGTGTGTCGCCCAGCATCTCTGTGCGGTTACGTGGTTGTTGGTGAGCGCTCTCCCGTCCAGCACTGCCTGGAGGGCATCCTGTGATTTGTCATGATCCTGAGAAGGACGCTCCAGGGAGCCCCGCTGGAACTCCAGTGGGCTACAAATGAAGAATCATCGGTTTAGCCCAGCTTGAAACCTCACCCTTCCTTCCCATTTGTGTCAGCGGGTCTCAGTAGGTGAAACCCAAGGCTCCCCCACTTAGTGCTGAGGTAAAGTATAGCGCAGGGGTGCAGCAAGGCATTAGAAAGCACGCAGCCTCTTAGAAGGGGACGTGCGCCTCTGGAGACGCCATCTACAGATATTTCAAATTCAAAGAGTTCCTAAAGACTCAGCTGCTGTGGTATTGCAACCGCAATGCCACTTTGAAAGCAGGCGTCGAGGGCTGGGGAGATGCTTCTGTCTGTACCGTGCAGCCACTTCCCGAGCATGAGAACCAAGAACCCACATTACAAGGTAACCCCAGCTCCAGCAAGAGGGGATCCCTGCAGCAGGCTGGCCAGCTAGCCTAGGCAAAGCTCCAGGCCAGTGAGAGACTTTGCCTAAAACAACAACAAAACGGGAAGCGCCTGAAGACAGACTGTCTCCGAGGCTGTCTTTCTGACCTCACCAGTCACTGGACTGGTAAAGGCCATTCTCTCCTCACCGCTGCTTAACCGATGTTGCAAAGTTCGCACACTTGCTTCTGTTTGCATTCATCCACCTTCCTCCTTTTCTTAGTCTGAAAGGCTTTTCCTAATCACCTCTCCACAGCCCTTCACATAAAAATAAGCACTAATTCGAAATCTGATTTTTTTTTAAACTTAAATTGACTTGGAGTCACAGGGTAAAAATTAGTTGTTTTGTTTTTTTTCTAGATTGAGCTGTCATCATGCTTGTTACTATGTAACTGGTCACAAATATGTATTTTTTAACTTTTAGAGGTATGGAAGTTCACAGCTGTTGGACTTTGAGCTTAGGATCACCCCCCCCCCCCCGCCATGTTTGTATGGGCTGACTGTCTCTCCAGGGTTACACATTAGCGCCCAGCGCCCAGTCTTAGTTCTGCTGTCTAAGTTGTTTATGGAGCTGCTGAGGACGTTCAGCCAGCACCTTCTGAATGCTACCTCCTGGTTCACACAGTGAGATTTCCAATGCTCTGTCTTCTGAGAATCCCATTGTGTCCTTCAGCTTTGTGGAAAGCAGAGAACCAGAAATCCTTTCAAGTTACGAAAGTGCTTCTGGGAGCCCTTTCTCTCCCAGCTTCTGGGAAGTGTTACAAAGCAGGTGTTCTGGCTGCAACAAATTTGTTGCTTATGCTTGCCAGTCTTTCACTTAAAGACAAGGTTTTAAAGACCGCATACTTGGACAGGGCTGGGAAAATTAAAATATTAATCATTTGAATGCACATGGAAGAATGTACCTACTTAGTGCGGCAGGCCTCCGAGTCAGAGCACTGACTCACCCACACATGCCCTCTCTTGGAAAAGCCGTCTGGAGCTTTTAATTCACAAAGACAGGCCTCCCACCACAGCGACTCCCTCCAAATTCTGCTTCTGGATTAAACAAGGTCTTTGGCCTTGCCACAGGTTTACCACCTTGGTGAACTAGGGGTCTTTCTTATTTCTGGACGGTCTTCTTGAATTGAATGATGAAGAAAGGAATAGAAAGGGGGACAGGACTGCTAGGTGTGGTGGAGGAGAAGGCTTATTGTAGATGTGAGGGGAGAGCATAGCCAGAGGCAGGGACATCTGGGAGAGTCCACAGTGAACGTGGCCCTGAGCCGGTCCATGTGTGGAGAGAGGAGAGGCAGGAGACAAAGAGGCCAGGAGGGCAGAGGGTAAAAAGGACCAGTGTAGCCAAAATGGCTGGATTATATAGGGAGGAGCAGCTAGGGGAAGGGCAGCCCAGCCCCAAGGCTGGAGAGTTCATTGTAGGGGGCAGGGTTTGCCAGGCAGGTGGACCCTATAGCTGGGACTAAGGGAGAATCTGCTGGCAGCCAGCATCAGCTTTGATGTGTTAACGAGCATCTCAGCCTTTAGGCAGGGTTTGAGACCTAACAGTTCTCTCTGGCTTGGAAAAGATGCATTTCTGCCAGTAGGTGGGTCTGAGGCGGGTGAATTCACTCCTGAGGCTGGGGGTATAAAGAGTTGGTGGAATGCTCACCTCACATGCCTAAAACCCTGGATTTGATCCCTAGTACCAAATAAAACCTGTATGGCAGTACGCACTTGTATCCCTAGCACTCTGGCAGTAAAGACAGGAGGATCAGAAGTTCAAGGTCATCCTTATGAGTTTGAGGCCAGCCTGGGCTACAAGAGTCCTTAACGCCCTGCTGCCCGCAACAAAAATCACTCACGCCTTAACTTGCAGTATGAATTAAAAATGACTGCGCTGGTACCAAATACTTTTTTTTTCCACCACATTTCTGCTCTGGGTCAGGAGGGAAAGAAAGAACTTCTGGCTCAGTTAGCTCAGTGAGTCCACATTGGGGTTTGGAGCAGAGAGAAGGGAACTTCTTTTGTTAGCATGAGAAGGCTGGTTATAAAGGGAGAAGGGAAATGAGGCCTTCAGGGCACTTCCAGTGGGTCAGCACTCCCCAAGAATCACACAAAAGTCAAGTGTATGGGTGGTCACGTTCCTGAGCCCTTCTTGGAACCTTCTAGATTGCATTAATCTGTTATTTTTAATTTTCAGCTTGTGTGTGTGCATGCACGTGTGTGTGTGTGTGTGTGTGTGTGTGTGTGTGTGTGTGTGTGTGT
>NW_026585504.1:47971524-47985836 GCF_907164565.1 Psammomys obesus | reverse complement strand
GTGTGTGTGTGTGTGTGTGTGTGTGTGTGTGTGTGTGTGTGTGTGTATGAATACATGCATGTGAATGCCCATGCCAGAGGAGGCCAGAGGCCTTGCAGTCCCCGGAGCTGGGTCTTATAGGCAGTTGCAAGCTAACTGTTGTGGGTGCTGGGAACCAAAGTCCAGCCCCCGAGTCCATCTTTTCAAATGCTGTTTAAATTAATGTTAGTTAGTAAACGGTCCTGGCGCTCTTACAATTATTTGAAAGCCGGTCACATTGCCAGATCACTGTGGCAATGTATCTTATTTATCGAGCCAAATTATGGAAAATCAGACATCTACTTCCTACCAGGCATGTACCGAGAATTTTAACGTCTTATTTTAGGTTTTTATTTGTGAAAATAAATCACAGAAGTGTTACTGATTTCAGAAGTCATTTGTTGGTTTGGCACCAGCCCATGCCCTGATGTTGGTTTCACGTTGTAGTCAGTATTGTTTGTTTGTGCCTTTACCAGAGCGTCACGTGCCCATTGCCGTAAAGGTAGGAGACACAGAAAGTGTGAGGCGTTGCTGATTTCGCCTAGGAGGAATGTGAAAGTGAATCAAGCTGACCAGTCAGGATTAGCCTCTGCTCTGAGCACCATGGGTCAACGCAAGGGCCTTGCTCTGTCTCCTCTCGGCCCAGTCCATTTGCTTCATATATTGTCTATAATTACTTTTGTGCTATGAGCACAGTAGAGGCAATGGGCCTAAAAGGTATGAAGTAATTATGTCCCACCGTTGGTATAAAACCTTAACACCAGTGACACCAATCCCTGGTGTAGGAGGAAGAGACTTAGAAGGTCATTTTTGCTTTTGTATTTTTGTTTTGAGGGGGGTAAAAAGTGTATTTACTATTACACTTCTCAGCCTGGCGAAACGAAGCTTACCATTTCACTGTGGCAACTGCACCATTTATTTAATACGTTAACTGTCGGCAAGCATTTCAGTTGTCCTAGGTTTTGAAATAGTAGCTTTTGTAGTGAATAGTGTCATATAGCCCATGTCCAAAATGCTTGGGACCAGACCCCACCGTCCTGATTTTAGAGTAACAAGGAACCTTGGTTTTGGAAGAACACATTTGAGGGCACTACATTTGCCTACAGATGAAAGCTGACGTAGTCGTGAAGGTTGAGAATAGTCAGACAGCAAAACTCAGCTACCTAAGACTGAAGAGGACATACCTTGAAGTCTCAGATTGTGCTTCTGGGTGGAAAAAAAAAAAAAATCAAGCAAAGCTGGCCTTAGCTGGATATTGGACTTGAGTCTCAGTGGCCTGGCATGCAAAAAGCCAGTTCCTGAAGATAATTCTGTAAGCAAGGCAGGAGATACAGGTGGCCAGGCAGACACGGGAGACTGGGTGATGTTCCAGGGACGCCGTCCCGGCTGATCTCCATGTGTTTCCGTGCTTCTTACCTGTTGGTTTTTGTTTTCGACAGTGCAGCTCAACAGGGACACGGTGTGCACGCCCTGCACCCTAGGCTTCTTCTCAGACGTCTTTTCATCCACGGACAAATGCAGGCCCTGGACCAAGTAAGTGACCGCACGGAAGCCCCGGGAGGGAGCTGTTGGCCTTCAGCCAGCCAGCCTGCGCGGCTCTGGGTGGAGGGCGGGCAGAGGGCCTTAGCTTTCTGTCAGGAAAGGGAGTGAGCCCAGCAAGCCCGCTGTCGGAGCCAGCGTGCCGGGGCTTTGTGCCACTTTTTAGGTTCAGAAATATATGATGCTCGTTTCCGGCTTCCTTTCACTTTACCTCACCATATTTAGTTGGGAATTATGATTTCTTTGTCTGTGGGGTGTGGGTGTTCTGCTGTGGGTAGAATGTAAGGACTTTGGATGTGCTAGGCATACCCTCTATGGCTGAGTGATGCCCCCAGCCTGAGTTAAACCATTTGCTATCATTCACCACCCTTACACCCCATCATCGATGTTTCAGTCATCTGGAAATATGCTAACTACATTCAGGAACGCACAGGGAATAAATAACCTCACTACAGCAAAACTAAAAGTAGCCAAGCAGCTCTTTGATCGCTCACCCCTGATGATGCAGCCTTGCCAGGCCTTGGAGGAAGAGGATCCAGGCAGTCCTGATGAAACTTAACAAGCTGTGGGCAGTTGATAATAGCAGAGAACGCCCCCTTTCAGTGGACTAGGGGAAGAGTATGAGGGGAAAAGGGAGGGAGGGTGGAACTGGGGAAGCTGAGGGAGGGGGCTTCAATCGGGATAAACTGTAAAGAAAAAACAAAAATTAAGAAACGTTAGACCACAGCCATTGCCTGCTTTTTCCTCACAGCTGCACTCTCCTTGGAAGAATTGAGGTACACCAAGGGACGAAAACATCAGATGCGGTCTGCAGCTCTTCTCTGACGTCAAGGAAACCACCCAAGGGTAGGATGAGCAGAGCCGGTGGGGTGGCACGTGGGCCCCGGGTGGTCTCCCCAGAATGATGAGCTGTATCTGCAGAGATTCGCTTGTACTTTTCAGCTCGTTCTGCCTCCCGTCATCTTTGTATTCTTTTCGTCAGCATTTTACTTTACTGCTTAAAGGATTTATTCTTCTTTGTTTTACGTGTATGGATGTTGGCTACATTTATGCTTATGGGCTACCTAGGTGAGTTGCTCAAGAAGGCTGGAAGAAGGCATAGGATGCTCTGGCACTGGAGCTGCAGACACTTGTGAGCTGCCATGTGGGTGCTGGGAACCTTAGTCCAGTTCCTCTGGAAGAGCAGCCATTTAACTGCTGAGCCATCTCTCCAGCCTCATCACGTTGTTTTGTTTTTAACAGTATAAACTTTTTAAAAAATGCTCGTTTATTTATTTTATGTATTTGGATGTTTTATCTCTATTTTATGCTGCTGTATAACATGCATGCTTGATATCCGAGGGGGCCAGAGAGGGTGTTGGATCTCCTAGGACAGGAGTAACAGACACTCATGTTAGCTACCATGTAGGTGCTGGGAATTGAACCTGGGTCCTCTGGAAGAGCAGCCGGGGCCCTTAACTGCTGAGCCATCTCTTCATTCAGCTCCACCTCCATTGTTTTAATACGTGTTTAAATTTCTTCCCCTTCTTCTCTTTTTTCTTTCCTTCTTCTCTTCCTCTTCCTTCCTCCTTGTCCTCTTTCTTCTTTCTGCTGTAGGTTTGACCCAGCACCTTCCACATGCTGGGCTTTTCTCTTTTGACACTGAGTTAGGGGTAAGCCATTAAGCATAAATGTCAATGCCCATGCATGCTAGAGGGTGACAGTCATAGTGAGAAGATGTGGATCAAGCCAAAGACAGCAACTTGGTAGATTCTGGCTGTGATCATACTGTTTTTAACAGTATGAACTTAAAAAAAAATTATTTATTTTATGATTTGGGTGTTTTGTCTCTATGTTATGCCTCTGCATAACATACATGCTTGATGCGTTGAACACAGTGAGCTAAGCTGTGGAGCAGGTCCTCTGACATCTGGGAACTCTCTGTAGTTGGGGGGCTCCCCACTTCTGTTTACCTAGACACCCCTGTCTTTGATTCTTGGATTATTTACAGGACTTTATCTTTTAATTTGGTAAAATGAATCATCGTTAATGCCATGTTTCCTCCTGACACAGAAGCGCAGGTCTACCTGCCCAGCCTCATCATTCTGCTCCTCTTCGTCTCCGTGGTATTAGTTGCTGCCGTTGTCTTTGGCGTCTACTACAGGAAGGGAGGGAAAGCGCTGACAGGTACTGTGTCTGAAGAGCGGCATTGAGGAACGGGGGTACTTTCCAGGGATGCTTCTTAGGACTTGAGTAGATTGTCCCTGGCTGTCATGGAATCTATTTTTTAATTTTTTTTCTTCATGGGGCTGGAATGATAGCTCGGTGATTAAGAGCCCTGGCTGCTTTCCCAGAGGTCTCTAGTTCAATTCCCGGCACCCATCTGGTATCCCACAACTGTCTTAACTC
Source organism: Psammomys obesus (assembly GCF_907164565.1). NCBI lineage: Eukaryota > Metazoa > Chordata > Mammalia > Rodentia > Muridae > Psammomys > Psammomys obesus. Next base: position 47,981,891 of record NW_026585504.1, on the reverse strand, counting down.
CAGTTCCAGAGAATACCTGACGTGCTCACACAGACACATGCAGGAAAAACACCAGTGTACATCAAATAAGTAAATACAAATTGTACTTGTGTGTGTTCATGATGTGTGTGTGGGCGGGTCAAAGGACAACTTTGTGGAGCTGGTTCTCTCCTTCCATCTTAAGTGAGTTACAGGGATCAAAACCAGGTTCAGCAAGTAAAGTATGTTTGCACCATAAGAGAAGCATTGTTTTTGTTTCTGATTATTTGTTTTCTGTTAGCAACAATAATGACCAAAACCGAAGGGCAACCTTGTATCTATTTATATATAAGTGAACAATATCTGGCCTTTCTGAAATTACCCACCTGTAACTGCTGAGAGCCCACATTGTCTCTCTGTACAACATTCCACACACAAAGGCTGTAGTTAATTATTTAATTAATGCTGTAATAAAACCCCTTTGAATGCACCCATCTAAAACATAGGCAAATGCTCAGATAAGTGGCTGGCTTGGGGAAGTTTTGATTGTGATACTATTTTGAAATGTGAATCTCAAATTATGACAATAGACGACTTTATGTTTTTGGAATTTAGAGGCTAATTTTTGAAGTAAAGAAACCAGTGTTACTTCATTTCTTAGGGATATCTACAAAATGTTTGATCGTGTTTTTAAACACCACACCATGCTTGATTTTTCTATGACATTGCTAAAATAAAAAGGCATTAATTAGGTTTTTCTTCGTATAATCATGATTATTTAATTTTTTTATTTATTGTGTGTTAGGGGAGGGGCGTAAGGGGGGGCAGCAAACTCAGGTTCAGGAAGTGAAGCACACCCTGCTGAGCCACATGCTTGCAGTCTTGGCACTCAGAGGGCTGGCACAGGAGATGTTTAAGGCCTACCTGGGGAACACAGGGACAGCCTGTCTTTAAAACCAAAAGTCCAAGGTCTGAGGCTATGCCCAGCGATAGGTAACGTGCTTGCCTAGCATAAGGAAGGCTCTGGATTGATATCCTCAGCACTGGTGATGGGGGTGGGGAGAAGAAAGAGAAAGAAGGGGAAAGAGAACAGAAAAGAGAGTGTGTGTAGTGGGGTTGGGTGGGGGGAAGGGAGGAGAAGAGGAAAGGGAAGGGGAGAGGAAAGAGGGGCTGAAGTCCATGGAAGCCAAGCGTTTATAATCCAGAGGTTCAGACAATGAGTTGTTGGAGGAAGCCTGAGGAAAGTGTTGAGTCTATATTTTGTCCAGTGTGAGATGGCAGGAGCCATTACCAGAGTGTCCTGGAAGGGGATGCTTCTTCACTTCACACCTGTAATTGAGCTGGGAGAGTAAAAGGGCATCCCTTGAGCAATCTGGCCTGCTAGATTATCTGCACTTGTGAACTAGGGTTTAAGTGAGGCAGCTTGTTGAAGTATAGAAAGTGAAGAATAATTCGTGAAGTTACCTAGTGTCAAACACACACACACATACACACACACACACACACACACACACACACACACACACACCACACATACACACACACACACACGTGAACATGGATTTGCATATGCATGCACAGCACACATACATACAAACATACATTCATACATGCTTGCACACGTCATAGATATAGACAAACAACACCATAAGAAGACGCAGCTTCTGACTTCAGTCTTAACAATGAAGAAAACATTGGCTTTTCATAAGGGATGGGGTAAAACTTTACCTCTGTATAATACTGCCCAGGATGCATCGTCTTTGTCCTCCTACCATGGTTCCTCCTACCTTGCTTCCTCAGGGTACAGTAAAATTGCGAAGGGAATGGGAATGTCTGTAGCCTAACAGCACTGTGACAGACCCAGGTGTATCATTGGTACTCAGTGGATTACTGCTGGGTATCCAAGTTTGGTTCATCTTGCTGTGATAGACACCATGACGAAAGTAACTTAGAAGGGAAAGGTGTTTTGTTTTTTTTTTTTTGTTTTTTTTTTTTTTTTTTTTTGCTTTCTGTTTGTCTTTCCATCTTATGCTTTACTGTTCCAAAGTCAGGGCAGGAGCTCAGGGCAGGAGCCTGGAGGAAGAAACTGGAGCAGAGGCCATGGAGCAGTGCTGCTTAACTGGCTTCTTCCCTGTGGCGCACTCAGCTGCCTTTCTTTTAAAAATCTTTTAACATTTATCTTCTGTGTATGGGCATTTGGTCTGCATGTGAGTCTGGGCAGCACAGTGTGCCCACTAACTACAGAAGCCAGAAGAAGGCATTGGATGTTCCAGATGATTGTGAGACCACGCTTAGGTGCTGGGAGTTGAGCCCAGATCATCTGGAAGAGCAGCCAGAGATGGCCCCATCTCTGCAGCGCCTCAGCTACAGGTTTAATACAGCCCTGGACCTCCTGCCCAGTCATGGCACTGCTCACAGTAGGCTAGGCCCTCCCTCTCAATCCACAACCAAGAAAATGCCCCACAGACAGTCCACGGGCCAATCTGATGGCAGCGATTCCTCTGCTCGAGGGTCCCTCTCCCCAGGTCTCTAGCTGTGTCAGGTTCACAACACCTAAGTTGGACGGTGTTTTTCTCTCTACAGATCAGCACATCTGTCTTTGTTAAGAAGTAAGACGCCTTCAAAGGCTTTAAATCAGTTGATTTATTAGTTGATTGGTTTATTCCTACCCCTGTGCTGGGGTTCAAACCCAGGTCTTTGCTTTTGTTAAGCAGGCTATGCCACCAAGCCTAGCTACACCTACGGTGAGGATGGAACACACACACACACACACACACACACACACACACCAGCTCTGGCTGCACTATAATCCAATACTTTCACTCAGGAATGCTAATACCTTGCAGTGGGCCTGTTCATAGAGAACAGTGTACATTGAGAGAAAGCCACATGCACAGAGGCAGAGAATAAGTGATGAGCAGGGGCAGGAAAAAGGACAAGGGGGTGGAGGTCAGAGATCATAGAAGCAGATGTGTAGGATAAGTGTGCTCAGAGATGATACTGCGCTGTGTGAGAAGTTTTGCTAACTAAGTCAACTTCTTGCCACACACACACACACAAAATCACAATTAGACACGATGGATAACCTAACCCGTTTTATTATGGTAACCGCTTTGCCACCCACACTTTTCCTGTAACGTCATGTTGTATAAGTTAAATGCATAAAATAAAATTTACATTAAAAATAAGTAGAAAATTATAACGTAAAGCTCTCGTCTTTGCTTTGTTTTCCCCCCCAGCTAATTTGTGGAACTGGGTCAATGGCGCTTGCAGTAGCCTAAGCGGAAATAAGGTAAAAGTGTCTAATGCCTCCTTTAAGTACTGCCTCCAGCTCTAGAGTGGAGCGCTCTGCTTACAGGCAGTTAAGCCTCCAGTCCCAGCACGGATCCCTGCTGAGTAAGTCAGCACCTGGTGTCCTCATTATACCCCATTCCCACCCTCCTGCTGAGCCTCAGGCTGGAAGCTGAGTGCTCTCTGCTCATGCCTAGGCAAGCATGCCACCCCTGAGCCACATGATAGTCTCTGCTCCAATTCTGTTGTCTCTGTTTCCAGAACTGACCTTGATCACCTAGTACAGACTCCTAGGAGGAACCATTTATGACTTTTCTGTACTCTGTTGTTACTTAATGAATCTTCGACTTTGATATAGTTTCAAATTTTATTGGAGACTGTTAAGACTATTGCAATGAAAGTCCTGATAATGGTGCCCAAATTCATCAGGGGCTTACACTTTGTCTCGTGGGTTTACTCTTCTGGGATCCCCATGGGGTGAATAGAGATGGTGTATTCCTTGGTTTCTAAATATCTAGGTGTACATTATGAACAAACAGTCTTTGTCTAAGAGTAAACTTACCGAAGGAAAAAATCGAAACAAACAAACAAAAAGCATCTGTGCCTGGGGAAATGACTCAGTGCTTAAGAGCGTGCACAGTGCTCCCAGAGGGCCCAAGTTCAGTCCTTACTGCGTCAGGCAGCTCACAGCCACAGGGGGTGACAATGTGTAACTGCAACTCAAGGGCATCCTATGCCCTCTCCTGGCCTCCTCCGGTAATACCATAAACACACACACACACACACACACCCTAAAAATAAGGATAATTTTTTTTTTAAAAGAAAGCAATGAATGCTCATGTTCTGCTCACTTTCTCCTTTAAAGTAAGTAAATACACAAATGAATACATACATTCACTCAGCGGCGGCACTGTTATGTAGCTCAGTTGAAAGAGTGCCTGTCACCAAGCAGGCACAAAACCCTGAGTTCCACCCCAGCATTGAATAAACTGGGCGTGGTGGCACTTGCCTTTAATCCACACACCTGGGAGGTAGAGGCAGGAGGACCAGAAGTTCTGTCATCCTGTACTTCATAATAAGGCAGCCTCAGCGACGTAAGACCCTGTCTCAAAACTCCAAGGCAAAACAACCAAAACTTAACAGAGACTTGACTATTTTCCAACCCACATTTGATGTTAAGATGCTAATTATTCTAGTTTGTCTTTTGTATCTGTTCTCAAGTATGAAATATATCAATTGCAGACATTCGACTGGTTTCTATAACTGGGCTCCAGTATGGATTTGTTGTCATCTTTTCCTGAATTACACCCGACTCCTTTCATTCTGAATAGGCTTGCTCATTGCCCGAATTATAGGATGCACAGAACTGATCTATGCCACAGGCAAAGCTATGGCCTGCAATTCAGGGCTTGGTTGCATGTCATTGTTGCTGTTATAGACATGTCATGTTCAGCTCTTACTTGGGCTAGCTTGTACAGGTGTGCAGATGCTATTCCCTGTGGTATAGCTGGTTGTGCCCCTTTCTAGACTTCTCCTGCATTCTCTAATTTTAAGCAGCATAAATAAAGCCGTAGAGTATGGGGCACCTGTACTTGCCAGGGTGGAAACAGTTTGTAGCAACACTTTTTCCAGCAGTGCTTAGGCGAACATGTTGTGCTGACTCTGCATATTAAGGTCTTTTGCTTTCTGAACTCACATCCCCAGGGGTCCTCGGGAGACCGCTGCACTGGTCCCCACTCAGCAACGTCCAGTCAGCAGGAAGTGTGTGAAGGTATCTTACTAATGACGCTGGAGGAGAAGACGGTTCCAGAAGACATGTGCTATCTAGAAGATGGTGCTGCTGGAGTCTGTGGGCCCGGGTGTGCAGCAGCAGGGACCTGTGTGGAAGGTGGAGGTGACGGGATGTTCACGCTGGTCAGTGAGGTTGAGACGCAGGGGGACCTCTCAAGGAAGATTCCCACAGAGGATGAGTACACAGACAGGCCCTCACAGCCTGCTGCTGCTTCACTGTTCCTGATCCAGCCTGGAAGCAAGTCCACACCCCCTTTCCAGGAGCCCTTGGAAGTGGGGGAGAATGACAGTTTAAGCCAGTGTTTCACAGGGACCGAGAGCACAGTGGATTCTGAAGGCTGTTACTTCACTGAGCCTCCATGCAGGACTGATTGTACGCCTGTGTCCCCCGAAAAATACTTGAAAAAAGAAATTGAGGGTGACAGTTACCTGCCCTGGGTGGCCAGCTCCAACTCAACGGATGGCTACACGGGCAGTGGGAACATTCCGGGGGAGGACCATGAACCCCCTACGGGGTCCCTGAAATGTGGACCATTACCCCAGTGTGCCTACAGCATGGGCCTTCCCAGTGAAGCAGCAGCCAGCATGGCAGAGGCGGGAGAGCAGCCTCAGGACAAGGCTGACAGGCTTCCAAGCTCGGAGAGGGGAGCCTCGGGGTCTGGGAGTTCCCCCGGTAACCAGCCACCTGCATCTGGTGAGTAACTTCCCTAGGCCCCTGCTTTTGAGCAGAAAGGCCCGTCTTGGGTAAAGGGTTGAGAAGCATGTTTCACATGAGAAACACACAGCCCAACTCCTTTCTTTGCCGAGAGTCTTTATACACAGTCTTTAGAGCCCAGGCTGGCTCTAAACTCACTATGCATGGTTAGGACGACTTTGAACTCTTTTTCCTTCTAACTCCATCTTTCCTTTACTGTCCTTATGGGTGTAGGACATCACACCTGGCTTACTGGGGCTTCGTGAATGTTGGTCAAACATTCTACCAACTGAGCATATTTCTAGCCTTTAGCTAAGCATCTTTACAAGGCTGTGCATTGCACTGTGGGCTGTATTGGCTGCTATTGTGACATCCTCCACTGGCAAGACTGCCCCTGCTCTCAGGTATGCCTGAGCCCTCTGCCTTCAGGCTTCTCCTGGTTGGGTTTGTGGTTGGTCCTTCAACCACAAAACCAAACCTCAAAAGGCTAAGTCAACAGTTATTTTAGGAGTGGCTGTATCATAGCATTCCCTAACATTAGGAAGTTGAGGCGGTAAAAGAAACTTGTGCTTCGAAATCTCGGGAAAAACAAACTGTTTAATTATCTTTAATTATTTATTTGAGTAGCAAGTTAATGATGCAGTAAAAGTGTCCTCTGTTATTGTATGAGAAAAGCCTTTTATAACTACCACATTTAATATATTTATAAAACCCAGATGATAATTTACAACTTAGCATCATTATAGAGATTTATTGCTGCAACATTGCTTGATCACAAACAACCCACCAATGATAATATTATGACTTTATCTTTGGCCTGAGGGTAGAACACCATCTGTTAAAAAGTTATGTAGTTACAGAGGACTTCAAAGCTGAGAGTGAGAGTGTCCTTGGACTTTGGGTATCATTAGCCTGGTCAGAGGTAGGCAGTTCACTGAGGATCTTTTGGAAGCCCTAAACATTCTCCAGAAGAAAACAAAAAAACATGCAACAACAAATAAGAGATGGATATGTACCAGTTCAAAGGCTCCTCAGATTCCCCCAGCTCTCGGAAGGAAAAAAGGAAGGAAGGAAGGAAGGAAGGAAGGAAGGAAGGAAGGAAGGAAGGAAGGAAGGAAGGAAGGAAGGAAGCCCCTTTTGGAGCAGCCCTTGCAAAAGTTGCCTTTCCTTCCTGGCTCTTCATTGGAACTGCAAGTGGTGCAGTTTATAATACAGCGGTGGCAGATTGAAGCCTAAAGCACAAAGGCTGTTTTTGGCACAAGGTAATATTGATTCCTGGCTTGACTGCTAGAACAGTGTGTTTTCTTGTCTCCCAGGCACTGTGGTCCATTGTAAACACACAAACATTCTAGGTGCTGAAAGGACTGATGTTATTTTTCCCTTCAAGACCCTAGAACTTAAAACAAACAAATAAACAAAAGTGTGCATGAGAGAAAGCGGGGAAGGGCGAGACAGAGAATCATGAAACCAAAGCCATGCTTTGTTCTTTTATCAGAGCAAAAATAGCAGCCTGGTGTATCTGTCGTTAGCTTTACCCCTTAAACGCTGAACAGCTAGGCAGAAAAGAAAGGAATAGATTGTGTGTCATCAGCAGACAGTGTTAATTTGCAAGAAATTGGCACTGCGTTTTCCGTGTCTGATGTTTAACCATGCAGAACATCAGAAGAGGGCCAGCCAGCTCAGCAGCCGAGAGCAGGCCAAATTAATTCTTGCCTGAGGAGAGGCAGCAGCCAGATTGATTTTTAAGGCCATTCCATTCTCTCCATAATTACTTCTGTATGAACAGTTCTTATGGTAAAAATAATGTATTCTTAGCTTTTCAAACAATGTCATCATAACTCAGACTCTAAAATGTGAGTGAAAGAGGGTGATGCTTGGGGAAAGAGAGGGACCCCATCCTATCCTCCTGCAAGGCAGTGTGCCCTTGGGGCTAAAGGAGGTGGCCTCTCTGTCTGGGATTTTGAGTTTATGCCAGTGTATTATTTTGTTTACTTAAACTGAGAGCCAAATCAATCGGTTTCCGGGAAAAGGAAGTAACTGAGGACCTCTGGAGGGAAGACTATCATGCCACCACCTTTTTCTTTTTTTTAACTACACTATATCTAGTGTGGGTGTTCATGTGTGCGTGTGCATACACATGCCCCATGGCTCCTGTGTAGAAGCCAGCTTTTGGCAATCTGTTCTGTCCTTCCACCATGTGAGTCTGGGGGATCAACCTCTGGCTGCCAGGCTTGGCAATATGTACCTTTACCTGGTGAGCCATAACTGCAGCGTATGCTACCGGCTTTTTATAGAGAGCATGAATAGCTGATCAAACAGCTCCACAAGTAGAGACAATTTTAAAAATACCTACTTTTTAAAATAGGTTGTTAAGTCCATTCTAGTGCTGTTCTAACTCTTAACGAAGAGTAAGAATTGCCACGAGAGACCTATGAAGGGGAAAGCATGCTTTGGGTTGTGTTAAACAACCGAGCGTCAGTTCTTATGTGATGCTTAATTCTGAGCTCATGATGGTTACCTTGGTTACAAGCCCTCTACCTTAACTACTATTACATTTCTGTGAAGAGAAACCAAGACCAACACAACTGATAATTTAATTGGAGGCTTGCTTACAATTTTAGAGTTTCATGATCATGGTGGGTATCATGGTGACAGGCAGACAGCCATGGCCCCGGAGCAGTAGCTGAGAGCTTACATCCTGGTCTACATGCAGGAGGCAGAGAGAGAGAGAGAGAGAGAGAGAGAGAGAGAGAGAGAGAGAGAGACTGGACCTGACATCAGCTTTTGTTACCTCAAAGCCTACTCCTAATAACATACCTCCTCAAACAAGGCCACACCTTCTCCAACAAGGCTTCATCTCCTAATTCTTCCCAATAGACCATCAAATGGGAACCAACATTCAAATAGATGAGCTTATTGGGACCGTTATTATTCCAACCGCAACCACAACATTCTACCCCCTGGCCCCCATAGACTTGTAGCCATAACATAATAAAAAGTGCATTCAGTCCAGCTTCAAAGTCCCCGTAGTTTATCACGGTCACACCTGTTTAAAAGTCCAAGGACCCAAGAAGATTTCTCAACTGTAACCCCTGTAAAAGCAGAGACGGGTCACATGCTTCTGACACAGAGTGTCACAGAATATGCAACACCATTCCAAAAGGGAGGAAAATAGTCAACGTGAGGAGATACTGATCCAAAGCAAGACTGAAACCCAGCAGGGCAAAGTCCAGATCCTGTAGCTTCATGTCTGATGGCAAAGAGCTTGATAGTGGTTCTCCCATTCCTCTTAGCTTTGTAGGCTGCAAAACTTCTCTCCTTGGGCTGGCTCAACACCCTGGATGCATCTTTCCTTGGTAGATGTCCCATGGGTCTGGTATGTCCAACATCTTGGGTTCTCCAGCATAATCAGGCTTCACAGTTTCACACAGTGACCTCTTTGGACCCCACGCAGGGACTCCCTTTTCACGTGGAAGGCTCCACAAGCCCTTTATGCCTGCACTCTTTAAGTCCAGAACTGCATGGCCGCCTCTGGAAGCTAGTCCTTCTATTCACATTGACTTTCCTTTGTTGTACTCTTTAGGAACCGATAACTCCTTAGGCTTGTTCTTTTCACAGATTTCTGGATTAGCTGAGTTGGGTCTTGCCCTGAGGGCACCTCTTCATTTATTCCGCTTAGCAGTAGGCCTTTGTTTTAAACTTCTCATCTCCTTGAGCACAAGGCTTGGTCTCAACATTACACTTCCTGGTGTTCTTTTTCTCCTCAAACTGTGTATTTTGTATTTCTTTTTTGCCTTGCTTGCTCTTTTTCATTATAGATCTGCATAAGAGTGATCATTAATAAGCACACGACATGGTCAGTACTAGGCTTTCTTGCAATCCTGTGTGATGACATTAGTCTAAAAGTCTTCCTTTTGCCTCCAGCAGATTTTTAGGCCAAGTGCATAGAGCAGCCACATTCTTTACCACAATATTATAAGAGCAGTCTGTACCCCAGCCACTAATATTGTTATCCGCTGAAACCTCCTGAGGTGGATCTCCACAGTCCACATTGCTCTTCCAAGTTCCTACTAGGTTGCCTGTTAAACCCCACTGACAGCATCCAATCACTTTTCTAGTACAAAGTCCCAACGTCTTTCCAGTCCTCCAAGTAGCCTAGTCAGGCCTGTCACAGTAACACTCCAGGCCTTGTTTCCAGCTTTGTTCTTAGTCACTGTTCTGTTGCTGTGAAGAGACACCATCACCATGACCAAAGGAATTTGTTTAAGGAAGCATTTAATTGGGATTTGCTGTAGTTTCAAAGGGTTAGCCCATGATCATCATGGTGAGAAGTGTGGTGGCAAGCTGGCACAAGACAAAAGTTAAGAGGCTTTGTGAGCAGGAGGCAGAAAGAGAGCAAGAGAGGGACTGGGCCTGATGTGGGCTTTTGAAACCCAGTGGCCCTCCTCCTTCAACAAAGCCACACCTCCTAGTCCTTCCTAAATAGTTCACTGAGAACCAAGCATTCAAGCCTATGAGCCTACGGGGCATTCTCATCCAGACCACCACACCCTCTTACCAGGAATTAGGAGATTTTTCACTGTCCTACTAGAGAGTTGTTATCCTAGAGGAATGAAATAACAGCTGCTGTGTT
>NW_026585504.1:47959616-47968524 GCF_907164565.1 Psammomys obesus | reverse complement strand
CTTGTGGGTTTTCTCCTTTCCTTCTTCCTGTTCCACTTGCCCCCACCCCCAAGCCTGTGAGTTCATGATCTTTCACTCTCAGTCCACTCTGGAGATGCTTCCACCAACATATCCAGAGATGTAACCCAGTCTCCTAAGTAAATAAAAATGTAGTCAAAGTGACAATGAGGGCTAGCCACAGCTGGCAGCCACAGACACTACTAATTTTCATGAGCTTCTCATCCCTCCTCTTTTGGGTATCTCTGAAGGTGGCTTGATCTCCATACATTCCATGGACATCTATTTATGTGCTCATTCATTTAAACAGAATAAACACATGAGCAGAAATTAGCATTTCTATGTTCACCGATGTAGTCTCAGCCACCCATGAGTATGGTCTGCTCTTGTAAGCTAGGGGAGAAGAAGGGGGTTGAAGAACTGGCTCCAACTGTCTTGTGCATGTCTACCTACACCAGGTAGAAGAGAGAGAGAAACAAAGGGGAAAATCAAGCTATTTTATCCGAGTGGTACAGATTCTCCCTAACAGAACCCTGGGAGCCAGGGCAGGAAGACACCTGCCTGAGCCTGTCTCATCTCCATCCTCAACACTGAGCCTACCCATGTAGGAAAGACATTTCCATCCTGAAAGGTTGGCAGAAAGGTTTGTTCAAATTTTCTTCCCTTTAGTCCCCTCCACTAGCAAGGACAGCCCTGTTTGTCACTTACCTCGCTGTCAGAATTCATGTCGGCACCAACTTGTATTCCCTTTTGATCTACGTATCATAAAGTGGATGATAAGTAGTGACTGGGTTCCCCCCCCCCCCCAAGCTTCAAATTAAAATTGGCATTTTATAATTTGCTTGTCAGTTTGGCATTCATTAGTAGGAGGAGTCAACACATTATTTCAAAATATATGAAAAAAATTGTCTAGGGAGATGGCTCAGTGGTTAAAACACTTTAGCACAAGCAGGAGGACCAGAGTTCAGATTCCCAGAACCCGCACACAGGACAGGTTCATGTGGAGGCCTACTTGTAATTCCAGTCCCAGGCAGCAGAGGATCCCAAAGCCAGCAAGGTTAGCCATAGAAGCCACAGAAGCTCTGGGTGGCTGCGTCTCTGCCTCACTGCACAAGGTGGAAGGGCAAGATTCTCAGCCACTCTTCTCAGAGGCCAGCAGCAAACTTGGGCTTCCACATGTACAAACACACACGCACACCCATACTCACACATATGTTCCACACGAAAACATACCTGTATACACAAATACTACACACACCTATGAAAGTAGAAAAAAAATGTTAAAAATGTGTTCACATCACACATCGTCTTAGTGCCATCGTCCTTTCGGAGCCAACAGGCTTCATTTGGGAGGGGCTCGCTCCATAAGACTGTCTAAATGAATCTTAGCATGATTCACAATGGAACTCTTTTATACATCACTTCCTTCCCTTGTATCACATGTTTAATTTTTTCCCCAAATGCCTGAAACAGACCTTGCATTGCCATAAAAAGAAAAGATGCATGAGGAGCATATGGCTGGAATATAAAATGTTTGAGTGTATTTGTGTATACTTTTTTCTCCATGACAATTTGATAGTCTTATCTGGCATGCTTCTTGTGATTTAATATTCATATCGTATGTATCTTAAATAACATAATATGCTTTTGAGAAGAAAAGAGTGCATTCCCCTTTCCGAAGAATGTAAATTGTGCCAGGAAGTGCCTTCTTAGAACCAAGCGTGTTCTCTCTGCCTGACAAAAACATTTCTATATGTAGAAATACAGAAAGAGCCTTCTGTTTAAAGTGTAGATTTACTGAAGTGTAAACATCTTTCTGATTATAATGAAGCAGTTACTTGTTCATTATTTCCATTGTCGTTGGCACTGTAATGTTATCTGAACTTTTATCTTGCTAAGTCACCTTAAATATTAGTGTTAAGTCCACTAGCCCATTTTAAATGTAATAAATCCCCACATCATTCTGGCTTTGCAGTCCTAACTTTGAGTAGCCTTCTACCATTCTACCAGGTCCATCTCTTTCAGTGAGATTGCACTGCCTAAGGCTTACAGTCGCATCAGTGACATACACTCATCACTAGGGGCGAAGGAGACAGCTCAGTTGCTGAGCAAACGTGAGGCCCTGAATTTGGATCCGAAGTACTCACTTACGAAGCCACACATGCCATTGTGCGCCTGCTGGGACATGGAAACCTAGATCCTAGGAGCTCATTGTTCAGCCACACAGTGAGCCCCAGGTTCAGTGACATAAAATGAAGTGGAGTGTGAGGACACCTGACTTCAGGCCTCTGTGTATACACCCACATATTATCCGTGCATAGCTACAGTGCACACGCAGAGAGATTTTCATTACCATGCGCTAAGTACTTTGTGTACAATATCTTAATTACTCACAGAAATCTGATGGAGTAAGTTCTTCACCCAGCATCGTGACACCAATAGGCCATGCAGCAATAATTTAACTATCTGATGGTCAAGCCGAAGCCTTAAAGCCCTGTACCACTGCCTCTACCTCAGGGCCAGTGGTGCGGCGTTATTTGATTCCTCTGCCTTGGAAAGGGCCTGGCACTCTCTAGAATAAGAAGAAACACAAGCCTGGGGTGATTGCCTACTCTGGGTTAGTGAGGGGCAGTGGCCAGGCCAAGAGAAGTTCAGAAGTTTCCCCAGGCAGGAGTAGGATTCACAGTAAGTGATGGCTATCTGACCCGCAGCGTTCCTCTTCTGACAGCTGTCTCTGTTTTCCCTGGCATTGATTCTTTCTTCCACATGCTTCCTGCCATCTTCCATTATAAATACAATCAACTTGACTGAATGTGAGAAGGAAAACCTGAAGGAGAAAGCAAGCAGGAAGGAGGGGCCTTCCTGTGCTTGTATACCTGGAGGTTTTATGAGTCTTCCTGGCCACTGAAAAAGCACAGGTTTAGGGGCTGGGGAGGTGGTTCAGTTGGTAAGGTCCATGATGCACTAGCATGAGGACCTGAGTCCAGATCCCCAGCATGTATGTAAGAGCTGGTGCGTCAGCACACGTCTGTTACCCCAGCCACGGCCAGCAAGAGAAAACCTGCAGCTCGTTGGTCAGCCACCTCATCAAACTGACAGCTCATCTCAAAAATGATGCGGAAAGTAGGGGAATCACACACCCAGCAGCAACCTCTGGCCTCCTTAAACACACACACACTTGCACAGCCATATACGTACACCTGCACACAACTACAATGTAAACATGTACATGGAGCGTATGTACACATGCACACGTACCAACTGCCCCACCCCCTCCCTGCTCCCACAAGTGATTGGCCATGCTTTCTGGAACCCATGTATGTTCCCAGGGCTGTGAGTGAGAGCTGATCTCATCATACTTTAGGACCCATCAGTTGGCTTTTCTTGCTCTTGTTGTTTTTGTTTGTTTGTTTGGTTGATTGGTTGGTTAGTTGTTTAGTTTTGTTTTCCTTTGGGTTTTCAAGACAGGGTTTCTCTGTGTAGCCTTAGCTGTCCTGGACTTGCTTTGTAGACCTCAAACTCACAGAGATCTGGCTGCCTCTGTCTCCCTGAGTGCTGAGATTACAGATGTGTGACACCGTGCCTGGCTCAAGAAATAATAAGTTTGATAGGCAAGAGGATTACTGTTATAAAAACTATTGGAAGATTAGGTACTATTCAGAGAATGAGTTGCTAAAAAGGTCTTGCCATTGAATTTGAAGTAGTTGATAGGGCTGTGCAAGAATGAGGGAACAAAGTTGAGGTGCTTACACTCTTACCTTCAGAAACAACCTTTCATTGTCATACCACTTTAAAGAAACTAGACCAAAATTTATATCAAAACACTGAAGACATAATTGACACTCGTTAGTCTTTGAGAGTGTTCCAGCAAGTGGTGGAGGGAGGAACATAGCCTGGGGCTGTGTTTTAAGAGCCTCGGGGCTGGAGACATAGTTCAGATGGCAGAGTAATTGCCTGGCATACCCAAAGCCCCAGGTCGAATGCCCAGTACTGCATAAACAGAAGCAGTGCTGCATGCCTATGAGCACAGCAAGCCTGCAACCCCAGCACACAGAAGACAGAGGCAGGAGGATCAGGAGTTCAAGATCCTTCTTAGAAGTGTAAGGAGTTTGGGGCTAGCCTAGAGAAAGACAGTGAATAAGAAGAAAGGGGGTTATCAATGGACAATGTCTACAGTTCACTGTCTTATTAAGTATCTAGCTCATTGACAGAGAAAAGTAGATTTGCTAACACTTCAGCAATGTTGAAATGTGCTCATCTAAGAAGATGTTAGCCCGTAAAACAGTGGCACTAAATCAGAGCATGTGTGGGGACAAAGCTAGAGCTGCAGTCTTACCGCGTAACCCTCAGGACCAGTGGCCACTGCAGAGCCTACTGAAGAACAGAAGTGCAATAGGAGCCCCAAGGTGATGGTGACAGCAAAGCCTCTGAGCATGTGGTCCTGGGCAGGTGTGCGGGTGACACATCCGTGAGGGCCACTGTCCTGCCCCTTGCATACTGGCAAATTCAGGATGCTTTTTAAGCTTATTCTGTACCAGTTGACACTTCCCCCCAAGATTAGCCTGGTGGACTTGACCAAGGACTGTTTTGTTATAAGTCATTTCTTTACATTTTTAGTGTGTGTGTGTGTGTGTGTGTGTGTGTCTGTGTGTGTGTCTGTGTGTGTGTGGGGGGTCACACATGCCACAGTGCAAGTGTGGAAGTCAGAGGACAATTTTCTGGTACTGTGCTTCTGTTGTGGGATTTGAGAATTGAACTTGGGCTTTTTTGAAGAGCGCTTTTACCCGTACAGTCATTGTGCTGGCCTGTAAACCACACCTTTGATTTAAAAAAAAATAACCAACAAATAAAATTAATAATCTCATTCTCTTTCTAGGTAACTTTACTTACTGTCAGCAATTTAAAAGGTCTTTCTTCAGTCCTTCTGCCTGACCCAAGTCTTCCAGGAATAACAGACATTAATCTATGAATCAAAGGATTGTGTATTGTCTAACTATGTCCTGCGAGCTAAAGACACTGGGTTCCACACTGGAAATGCAAATGGAAAACAAGAATGTGTGTTAGGATTTTTAGTGCAGGGCTATCAGGGTAAATCTGTCAAGGCAAAATGCTTAGAGTGAAAGTTCAAGATGCAAGACTTTACACAAAACCTCGGGGCCAGCTTTAACTGAGACTCTTGAGAAGCGAGAAATAAAGAACAGTAGGTTCATCGTGATGATTTGTTGGACAATAAAAATGTAAATGGTGAATAAATCCCATGCACCATGACACCAGCAGATAAATCTAAGTATGATGAGGAGAAAGAAGAGATGGAATTAAATCTAGAATGATAAACCAACCCTGCACTAGCTAGGGATGCCCTCCACGTTTTAACATATTTGAAGAACAAAGGCAGTAGATGATGTCATATAGCAGTGGCTGTACTGAGGAAAACCATACTCCTGAGCAACTCACAATCACTGATTTCATTAAGTAGGTACAGCACATGTTTAGTTAGAATATAACTCGTGTTACTTCAGTTTCTTGGTTTGATTTTCCTCAAATCATTTGATCCAGATGAGACTAACAACGGGTGGGAGAGAAAGTCATGCACAGTCTGTTGAGTGCACACTACGGGTTCGAAGCCCCTGGGCGCACTTCCGAGGGGGTAGAAACGGGAGCTAGGCTCCCTGATGTTATTGTGGAGGGGGGTGGGATAGATCCTGATGTTACCTACATACTCCACGCAGTGGCCCGTAGGGGAGTGGCAGGAATCACAGACCTTTGTTGCTCATGTTTAAAGTCTTTATCTTCCCACTGGGCCCCCACACTGGCCCAAGGCTCCCTCACAGGAATTTCCTGAATGCCTGCAGCACAGTAGTCATTGTCTTAAAAAGCCCTTCCAAATCTGAGGAAACTTCATTCAGGGGGTGTAGCACAAGCTTCATCTTATTTGTATAATTTACTGTCAGGTTGGGTCAGGACAGAGGGTAGATAAGTGAACGGTGAGCGCTGGCGGGACCACTTTGATGTCCCTGGCCCCCGAAAAAGACCAAAGGTTCCCTTTGTGATGCTGTGTTGGGGGTTTGAGCAGTTATTTTTCAACTGAGAAATTTGTGGCGCATGGGTCTTTTAAATGAAAGAATAAAAAAAAGGGGGGGGGGCAACTTCCCTCGCGTCAGTTAAACTTCCTGCTTGCCAGTGTTATTAACCAAAGACTGATTGCTTCTACTTATCCACCAAGGGATGATAGAGCTAGTTTTTGTTTTGTTTTGTTTTGTTTTGTTTGAAGGGGAGTGAAATTGAAATTTATTAATGTCTGCTAATCTCTGAGTGTTCTTAGCTCCATAGTCACCCCGCAGGGCTGAGAAGTCAGGTTCCTTTTGGAAGGTAGGAAGGCTATGCCTCCACTGCTCCAGCTAGGCCAGTGAGCTGAGGTCTGCTCAGCCATCACAGCTGGACCCCATCCTACTAGCGTCCTCCCTCCCCATTCTGTCCTTCTATCTTCCTCTCTCCCCTTCCATCTTCTCCTTCTCCGCTCTTTTCCCCTACTCTATCCCCACCCCCCAAAGCTTTCTTCCTCCTCTTCCCTCCTGCTTCTCTCCAGCTTAATAATGTTGTCTAGAGTCCAGAGTGCGGGTGGGTTCTCCTTTCAGTGCCAGCAGTTGTGTGCGATTCCCGCGAGGTACGAAAAGACGAAAAACATGAATGTGTATGAGGCTTGCCTCCTTTTCCATCTCTTCCTTTGCCCCCTCTCCTCTGAGGCCTCAGTGCGCCCGCTAAGACAGATGACTTAACCTTTCCAAGGGGAACAACTCTTGTGGCTCCACCGCCAGCCCCGAGGTCCCTCATGCAGTTTCTCTATGCTCTGTCCCCTGCAGGGAACGTGACGGGGAACAGTAACTCCACATTCATCTCCAGCGGGCAGGTGATGAACTTCAAGGGCGACATCATCGTGGTGTACGTCAGCCAGACCTCGCAGGAGGGCCCGGGGCCTGCCGAGGCGGAGCCGGAGCCGGTGGGCCGCCCGGTGCAGGAGGAGACGCTGGCGCGCAGGGACTCCTTCGCGGGCACGGCGCCGCGCTTCCCCGACCCGGGCGCCCCCGGGGCGGCTCAGCAGGAGCAGGGCTCCCCGGGACCGGAGGACGGGACGTCTCGGCCGGTGCAGGAGCAGGGCGGGGCTCAGGCCTTCCCGCGTACCCAGGGGTCTGGACATGGTGCAGAATGACCCGGCCTTCTCTGACTGCCCTGGGCGCGCTGCGCCAGTGGCAGTCCAAGAACAGGTGTTGTGGCTAGCCACTGCGCACCTCCGCGCAGGCGCAGGCTGCTGGCGTGGTGGTGGAGTCCGCGCCGCACTTCCTCCTGTGCCCCTCTTCTCTGCCGCCTACCTCCCGGTAACATCCAGTTTGGCCTTTTTGTTCCCAACGTTGGTGTCCTGCATTATTGAGGTCTGTACCACCCAACCCCCGTATTTATATTTCACTTGCTTTTTTTTTTTTTTTTTGGTAGGGTTTCCTGATACTTTCTCCTCATTCTTTCTTTCCAGACTATTTAAGGGTTTTCCTGACAATCCTGAAGGTGCCGTCTCCTTTACATTATTTTGTACTCCCACCTACCGTGATCTGGTGATGGCTTTGTTAGTGTCCTCTAAGTCCTTTCAGGAAAAGGCCAGAAGTGTGATGCTGGGGAGTGAAGTGTAAGAAATGAGTAGTGGGACTTTTATTTTCTGAAAATATTCTGCGTCACTTTTTTTTTTGTTTTGTTTTGTTTTTTTGTTTTTTTTTTTTGTTTTGTTTTGTTTTTTCTGAAAAGAGTGGGAAGGAGCGTGCTACCACTGCCACCAAGGTTTTTAGTGTGTGTAGATCCTTGACAACTACGTTCAGGGCATGGTCTTGTCCCTACCTGTTTTTTTGGGTTTTGTTGTTGTGGTTGTTTGTTTGTTTGGTAGCTAATATTATTTTTATTATCGTTTATTACAAATTATTCAATTTGTATCCCAGCTGTGGCCCCCCATCCCTCATCTCCTCCCAATCCCACCCTCCCTCCCTCTTCTCCCCCTGTGCTCCTCCTCTAGTCTACTGATAGATGAGGACCTCCTCCCTTTCTATTTGACCCTAGTCTATCAGGTCTCATCAGGACTGGTTGCATTGTCTTCCTCTGTGGCCTGGCAAGACTGCACCCCCCCCCCCCAGGGGAAAGTGATCAGAGAGCCAGCCACTGAGTTCATGCCAGAGAAAGCCCCTGTTCCCCTTACTAGAGACCCCACTTGGAGACTGAATCTATGGGCTACATGTGAGCCGGGGTTTTAGGCTCAGTAATCCAATTAAAAATGGGGTACAGAGCTAAACAGAGAATTCTCAATAGAGAAATATTGAATGGCAGAAAACACTTAAAGAAATGTTCAACGTCCTTAGTTATCAGAGAGATGCAAATCAAAACAACCCTGAGATTTCATCTTACACCCATCAGAATGGCTAAGATCAAAAACTCAAGTGACAACACATGCTGGAAAGGTTGTGGAGAAAGGGGAACCCTCCTCCATTGCTGGTGGGAGTGTAAACTTGTATAGTCCCTTTGGAAATCAATTTGGTTTTGGTTTTGTTTCTTCCACAGTGGCAGGTACCTGGCCACTAAATCTCAAAAAATCCTAGCTTTTGTTGTTTGGCATTCTTAGTTTTAAATGATTAGCTGTCTAGAAAAGATGGAGAAAGTGAATAGGACATAAAGCCAAAGAAAAAAAGAAGGTGCCAGGGAAATTCGAGAAAGAATGAATAAAGTTGACACGTTAATTTGCATTTTCTCTTTCTACATAAGAATGTTGGAAATGTGTCTAGGCAGTAGGCCCTCTTCTCTTCCAAAGTATTTGTGCATGAGTAATTTAGATTTATGGAAATAAAAGCATTCCTGTGTGTGTGTGTGTGTGTGTGTGTGT